>NC_034197.2:23643688-23733688 GCF_002021735.2 Oncorhynchus kisutch | reverse complement strand
ATTCCTTTTTGATACTGTCGCAAAGCTAACTAAAAAGCAGCATTCCCCAAGAGATTTATCACTTTAGCAGTGATAAATTCATGAACTTCTTTGAGGAAAAGATTATGATTATTAGAAAGCAAATTACGGACTCCTCTTTAAATCTGCGTATTCCTTCAAAGCTCAGTTGTCCTGAGTCTGCACAACTCTCCCAGGACCTAGGATCAAGAGAGACGCTCAAGTGTTTTAGTAATATATCTCTTGACACAATGATGAAAATAATCATGGCCTCTAAACCTTCAAGCTGCATACTGGACCCTATTCCAACTAAACTACTGAAAGAGCTGCTTCCTGTGCTTGGCCCTCCTATGTTGCACATAATAAACGGCTCTCTATCCACCGGATGTGTACCAAACTCACTAAAAGTGGCAGTAATAAAGCCTCTCTTGAAAAAGCCAAACCTTGATCCAGAAAATATAAAAAACTATCGGCCTATATCGAATCTTCCATTCCTCTCAAAAATTTTAGAAAAGGCTGTTGCGCAGCAACTTACTGCCTTCCTGAAGACAAACAATGTATACGAAATGCTTCAGTCTGGTTTTAGACCCCATCATAGCACTGAGACGGCACTTGTGAAGGTGGTAAACAACATTTTAATGGCATTGGACCGAGGCTCTGCATCTGTCCTCGTGCTCCTAGACCTTAGTGCTGCTTTTGATACCATCGATCACCACATTCTTTTGGAGAGATTGGAAACCCAAATTGGTCTACACCGACAAGTTCTGGCCTGGTTTAGATCTTATCTGTTGGGAAGATATCAGTTTGTCTCTGTGAATGGTTTGTCCTCTGACAAATCAACTGTAAATTTCGATGTTCCTCAAGGTTCCGTTTTAGGACCACTATTGTTTTCACTATATATTTTACCTCTTGGGGATGTCATTCGAAAACATAATGTTAACTTTCACTGCTATGCGGATGACACACAGCTGTACATTTCAATGAAACATGGTGAAGCCCCAAAATTGCCCTTGCTAGAAGCATGTGTTTCAGACATAAGGAAGTGGATGGCTGCAAACTTTCTACTTTTAAACTCGGACAAAACAGAGATGCTTGTTCTAGGTCCCAAGAAACAAAGATATCTTCTGTTGAATCTGACAATTAATCTTAATGGTTGTACAGTCGTCTCAAATAAAACTGTGAAGGACCTCGGCGTTACTCTGGACCCTGATCTCTCTTTTGAAGAACATATCAAGACCATTTCAAGGACAGCTTTTTTCCATCTACGTAACATTGCAAAAATCAGAAACTTTCTGTCCAAAAATGATGCAGAAAAATTTATCCATGCTTTTGTCACTTCTAGGTTAGACTACTGCAATGCTCTACTTTCCGGCTACCCGGATAAAGCACTAAATAAACTTAAGTTGGGGCTAAATACGGCTGCTAGAATCCCGACTAGAACCCAAAGATTTGATCATATTACTCCAGTGCTAGCCTCTCTACACTGGCTTCCTGTCAAAGCAAGGGCTGATTTCAAGGTTTTACTGCTAACCTACAAAGCATTACATGGGCTTGCTCCTACCTATCTCTCTGATTTGGTCCTGCCGTACATACCTACACGTACGCTACGGTCACAAGACGCAGGCCTCCTAATTGTCCCTAGAATTTCTAAGCAAACAGCTGGAGGCAGGGCATTCTCCTATAGAGCTCCATTTTTATGGAACGGTCTGCCTACCCATGTCAGAGATGCAAACTCGGTCTCAACCTTTAAGTCTTTACTGAAGACTCATCTCTTCAGTGGGTCATATGATTGAGTGTAGTCTGGCCCAGGAGTGGGAAGGTGAATGGAAAGGCTCTGGAGCAACGAACCGCCCTTGCTGTCTCTGCCTGGCCGGTTCCCCTCTTTCCACTGGGATTCTCTGCCTCTAACCCTATTACAGGGGCTGAGTCACTGGCTTACTGGGGCTCTCTCATGCCGTCCCTGGAAGGGGTGCGTCACCTGAGTGGGTTGATTCACTGATGTGGTCATCCTGTCTGGGTTGGCGCCCCCCCTTGGGTTGTGCCATGGCGGAGATCTTTGTGGGCTATACTCGGCCCTGTCTCAGGATGGTAAGTTGGTGGTTGAAGATATCCCTCTAGTGGTGTGGGGGCTGTGCTTTGGCAAAGTGGGTGGGGTTATATCCTTCCTGTTTGGCCCTGTCCGGGGGTGTCCTCGGATGGGTCCACAGTGTCTCCTGACCCCTCCTGTCTCAGCCTCCAGTATTTATGCTGCAGTAGTTTATGTGTCGGGGGGCTAGGGTCAGTTTGTTATATCTGGAGTACTTCCCCTGTCCTATTCGGTGTCCTGTGTGAATCTAAGTGTGCGTTCTCTAATTCTCTCCTTCTCTCTTCCTTTCTCTCTCTCGGAGGACCTGAGCCCTAGGACCATGCCCCAGGATTACCTGACATGATGACTCCTTGCTGTCCCCAGTCCACCTGGCCGTGCTGCTGCTCCAGTTTCAACTGTTCTGCCTTCTTATTATTCGAACATGCTGGTAATTTATGAACATTTGAACATCTTGGCCATGTTCTGTTATAATCTCCACCCGGCACAGCCAGAAGAGGACTGGCCACCCCACATATGCTCTCTCTAATTCTCTCTCTTTTTTTTCTCTGTCTCGGAGTCTCGGAGGACCTGAGCTCTAGGACCATGCCCCAGGACTACCTGACATGATGACTCCTTGCTGTCCCCAGTCCATCTGACTGTGCTGCTGCTCCAGTTTCAACTGTTCTGCCTTATTATTATACGACCATGCTGGTAATTTATGAACATTTGAACATCTTGGACATGTTCAGTTATAATCTCCACCCGGCACAGCCAGAAGAGGACTGGCCACCCCACATAGCCTGGTTCCTCTCTAGGTTTCTTCCTAGGTTTTGGCCTTTCTAGGGAGTTTTTCCTAGCCACCGTGCTTCTACACCTGCATTGCTTGCTTTTTGGGGTTTTATGCTGGGTTTCTGTACAGCACTTTGAGATATCAGCTGATGTACGAAGGGCTATATAAATAAATTTGATTTGATTTGATTTCTGGATGGTAGCGGTGTAAACAGGCAGGGGCTCGGGTGGTTGTTGTCTTTGATCTTTTTTGCCTTCCTGTGACATCGGGTGCTGTAGGTGTCATGGAGGGCAGATAGTTTGATGGCGCCAACAGAGATGTTCACCTCGCTTCGAGTCCTTAATAAACTATGCAGTAGTTTGTGTTTTTATGTATATATTTTTTATATTGTTACCCCAGGAAATCTTATGTGTTATTACATACAGCCGGGATGAACTTTTGGATATAAGAGCGATGTCAACTTACCGACTTACCTTACAATCAGGAATACGACTTTCCCGAAGTGGATCCTCTGTATGGACCACCACCCAGGAAAATTGATCTAATCCCAGAAGCTGACCCAAGACAACGACGCCGCAGAAGGTGCAGACGGAGTGGCCTCCTGGTCAGGCTCTGTAGATGTGCACATCATCCACCGCTCCCGAGTATACTACTTGCCAATGTCCAGTCTCTTGACAACAAGGTAGGTGAAATTCGAGCAAGGGTTGCCTTCTAGAGAGACATCTGAGATTGAAACATGGCTCTCTCTGGATATGTTGTCGGAATCGGTTCAGCCACTGGGCTTCTCCATGCATCGCGCCGACAGAGATAAACACCTCTCTGGGAAGAGGAAGAGCGGGGGTGTATGCTTCATGATTATCAACTCATGGTGTAATCATAACAACATACAGGAACTCCACATTAGTGGAGAAGGTGGAACGTTTTAAGTTCCTCTGCGTACACATCACGGACAAACTGAAATGGTCCACCCACACAGACAGCGTGGTGAAGAAGGCGCAACAGCACCTCTTCAACCTCAGGAAGTCTTTAATGCTTTAGCTGTACTGTTTCTAATTGGCCCCCATTCACTCCCACCCTGTTGGGAGTGAGCGGGGAGTGTTTGTGGATGTGTGTGGACTCAAGGGTATGAGCGTATGGACAACGAGGGTGTGTGAGGACGGCCCTGTGTGTCTTTCATAAATTACCCCGGTTCCCTTCTCAGTTCAAAGATAAACACAGAGGAGCTGCCGGGAACACCACAACTGTGTGTGTCAAAAGATCTTCTCTGTCCTGGCACCCGAATGCTGAAACCAGCTTCCCCCTGAAGCTAGGACAGCAACATCCCTGCCCTTCTTTCAAAAACGTCTGAAAACCTACCGTTTCAAAGCGTATTTTAAATAAGTCGATTCAGTATGTGTGTCATAGGTGTTTTGGGGTACGGTTTATCCAGTGCGTCGGATGCCTATCATACCATACCTCTGTTTCTTCATGAGCCCTTGAAGCTGCGCCGCGTTACTTTGTGGCCCCTCTGTGCTCTCTGATCTCCACATCAGTCAGAAGTGCTGAGCAATGAAAAACTCTCCGCTCAACACACCTCCGCATTTAGTAACCTCCTCATCTTATCTGTATTATGCAACTTTAAAGAGGAAATCTTTCCCTTCCTTCCTCTGTATTTCTCCTTCTCTGGTTTCCTGCTGGCCTGCTTCTCTTTAGTGGGCTTTGAGGCAGGGACAGAGGCACGCATTGTACCCACATCACACCAGTCTAGGGAATGCCTAAGCAACGCCCCAGAACCAATCAACTTTCTCTTCAGTCAAGCCACACTTCACCTGTACCAGTAAACCTCATCTGCCCCAGCTCATTCCTGGCTCAGCCAATCATATCCCCAAACTGATCTCCACTGCTTTTTGATTGGATATCATTGTCATTTTCATAAATGTACACAAGTCATACCAAGGCATTGATATTATAATATAGCTACATTGTTACAAAGTAAATACCAGGTAAATATGAACTGGAGAAGGACTGGAATAAGGTTGTAAAACAGTGTTGTACCAATCTGTTGTCATGCTGTATCATCATCCATGATCCATCTCCTAATCAGTACCCTGTGTGTGCTGTATTTAGTTGGGATGCATCTCATCACTGAGCCCCAGAGACCTGGAAGAAGCTGCAGTCAGAAGAGAGCTCTGATACCCAGGCAGCCCAGAGGATACTTGTCTGCACTCAAAGCATCCTATGAGCTGATTCCCTCAGCTGATGATATGTTCTGAATTTATAAAAACATTTCTGCTTCAATGTATGTGTGTGTGTGTTTGTGCGAGTCAGTGTGTGTGTGTGTGTGCGTGCGCATATGTTTGTGTGCGTGTTTGTGTGACCTCCTTTCTTATCCATCCTAGAGTGGCTCCTCCACTGAACATTTGTGCTTCCACTGAGTAGAAGCACAGACCTGGGGTCCCACAGCACAACAACCTGCCCAGGCCTCGAACCACAACCCCTAACATTATCAAGGAATGTACAATACATATAGCATCTCCCACCACTACACGAGTCGTTTACCACTCACCTCTAGACACTTCACTCTCTTGCTCTCTCTTGCTCTCTCTCACTCTCTTGCTCTCTCTCACTCTCTTGCTTTCTCTCACTCTCTTGCTCTTTCTATCTCTGACACTCAGACAGAGGAAGCCAGACAGGTGTCAGCGAGGTAGGCAGACCTGGTCCAGGGTGAGCTCCTGTGGGGGACGCCTCAGCGTCTGTCTGCAAGGTCATCCTAATAGATCTGACCTCCAGAGCTGTTCTCTCCCTCTCTCTCTTTCTCTCTCAGACACAACCCTGATGTGTGTGCATGCTAGCATGCGAGCGTGTGTGTGGGCGCTTCATTAAAAAGCTGACCACACTGACAGAGTGCCAGAGTGATGGATAGGATTGTTTGGAGGTGCTTAGGGCCCCTCAGATAATTTGTTTGGCTGATAGAGCTCTTGATTAAATTAGAGTGTCAGGGGAATAGAGCAGGGGAGGGGGGGGGCAGAGTAGTTCAACAGGCCAGAGCAACAGAATTAGGGGCCTAAACCAGACCTCTCTATGTGGGGCTCACCCTCCCCACCCTGTGTCTGAACTTGCAGGGCTCCTGTGGATTTTTGGTTATCTTTTTGTTTGGCTTTCCCTGCTTGGGGAAACGGAGGCAGGGGGGTCTGAGGGGTGCAGCAGCCACTCACAGCTTCTGTTTCAGACACACTCTGGGTTATGTTTCTGCAACTGCCTCAGACACACTGTTGATGTTGGGACTGGAGAGCAGCTACCGGGTCATCTGTCTGTCTGTGCTCGCGCATGAGCGTGGTGTCTGTGTGAGCTAGGCTGAAAGAGTTTGAAATAATGATCTCACATTTCACAAGTCTACCCCACAAGGCAAAATCCTGAATGAAAACAATTTGGCTTCGCTACTTTATATGTACTTCTGGTTGAAAGGGACCATTTGTACCATAACACACGCTGTGCCAAGCGACTACTACTATCATTATTTAATCCAATCCAAGTGTTCATTATTTTCATATTAGGAAAAACAAACTAAAGTACAGTGTATAATCAAGTTTATAAGCAAGTGGCAATTATACTTTTTTTCACAGAGAAGGGAGCAGGAAATTAATATCAGAGGATAAACGATTTCACATGTAGAGAATCTGAAGTAACCTTAATGAAGACAGAATGATCTTGATGTATGAGAAGGTCTCTGACTCGTGCCTAGTACTTCCCTGCTATCTGCCCTCCCCTCTGCCCATGTCCTCTTCCCTCCTCCTCCCCTTGTTTCTCCTACAGGGTGAGACTCCTGCAGGTTGCTGGTTGTTGTAGTTCTGATAGATGGCCCCGTGAAGCCCCAGAGGTCACAGCCAGCTGGGGAGGGAGGACCTGTATCATCAGTCAGCAGACATTTCATGAAGGTGCCGTCATGGTGAGCAAGCACACAAACGCTGACAAAGACACGTCCCATAGATTAGCACACACATGAAAACGTACACACGGACATACACACACAGACACATACACACACACACACACACACACACACACACACACACACACACACACACACACACACACACACACACACACACACACACACACACACACACACACACACACACACACACACACACACACACACACACACACACACACACACACACACACACACACCATTACCGTTCATTCAGGCGTCAGGATAACTGGTATGGCTAAAGTCACCATATGGTCCGATTTGATGATAATTAGATTTATTTCCAGATGCTCCCTTTTTCCGCTTCCCCTGCAAGACGTTAGATGTTTAGATGTTTCCAATTACGTAAAGCAAGAATGTTTTTTAAAGTTGATATGAAATACAGAATTTCTCATTGAGACTGACATTTTCATCTCGTCTGTTTGCATCACTAGTCTTTTTCCCTCTCTAGAACCATTAACCAAATTACATTTCTGTTTCCCTTTCCTACGTTTCTCTCCTCTCCCCCTCTTGGTTACAGAGTAACCCTTCATCTCTCCTCCCTTTCTCTAACACCTTGGGCTCTGTGGTGTGTCTGAAATGCTAGAATCATATAAATAGTATTTCTAGAACAGTTTACCCATCAGCCACCCAGTGACGTGAATGGGGACGCCCTTCTAGGAATGTTTAGTTCTATGGGTATATAACCCAGTAGCTCTGGCCAGACCAATAGTTTTACTTACCATTAGAACAGAGGCCTGTGGTGAGTTGTTTTCCTCTTCGTACTCATTGGCATTTATATGATGAGATGATGAGTTCTATTTCCTATCCTATCAGGATCAGTGTCCCATGTCCTGGTACATTCCTCAGGCCCAGAGCCCTGGCTGTCCTGGCCTGGCTGGCAGGGTTGGGGAGTAAAGGATTACAAAAAAATGGTAACTGTAATCCGTTACGTTACCAAGAAAAATATTGTAATCAGATTACAGATACTTTTGAAAAACTAGATGATTACTTTGAGGATTACTTTTAAATTCAGAAAGGAGGTTCGCAAAAAAACAATCTTTGACACTTCTCTGTTTCTCAAGGACATTCAAATCAGCATTGGAACAAGTTTAAGTTTGTTCCAACTGAGCGAGTCTGACCACAAGTCAGAGAACACTATAACATATCAAATGGATTTGAAGAATCACGGGAAAAGAGCAGGAATAGGTTTTTGTAAACTACTGTCCAAACTATGTATTCCAATGGTACGACTGCTGTCGGCATCCAAAGATGATCCAACTTGAATAAACGTAAGGTAAGGAGGACAGCAGTGGTGTAGTCTACAGCGATACGGATATCACACTGCTGCTCTCTTATTTAGCTATTTGCGCCTCACAGATTGTGGCAGTTGTGGATGGCTGTACACAAATCGAAACGTATATTGGAACCCAATAATGGTTGAATGCAAGAAGTCTAACCTGCCTGTCAATCATTGTTTTTGAAACCAGTGGACAGGCAGTGGAAGAATATGCTCTTGCAACAGATGCATAGTGCTGATCCCAGCCTATGGAATAAAAGTGGGGCTTTCATTGCTCAATCTAATCCATGCTGATAAAAACATTAAATCCATATGCCTAATGGACACATGTTCAAACTCGCACACTTTTGATAGACTT
The DNA here is from genome assembly GCF_002021735.2 of Oncorhynchus kisutch. Taxonomy (NCBI): domain Eukaryota; kingdom Metazoa; phylum Chordata; class Actinopteri; order Salmoniformes; family Salmonidae; genus Oncorhynchus; species Oncorhynchus kisutch. The sequence goes on along the minus strand of NC_034197.2, from coordinate 23,725,229 downwards.
AAAGGGGCAATCTGTAGTTGCTACATCCATTTTTGGACTTATAAATTACATATATATTATATACACTATATAATCACCTTCTTCCATATGTTTTGGGAGTCTCCCACATGCCTTTTGGCGAACACCAAACGTGTTTGCTTTATAACCCAGCCGTTTCCAGCTACAATAGTCAGTTACAACATTAACAATGTCTACACTGTATTCCTGATCAATTTGATGTTATTTTAATGGACAAAAATGTGCTTTTCTTTCAAAAACAAGGACATTTCTAAGTGACCCCAAACTTTTGAACGGTAGTATATACAGTGGCTTGCGAAAGTATTCACCCCCCTTGCAATTTCTCCTATTTTGTTGCCTTACAACCCGTAATTAAAATGTATTGTATAATTTGATTTGCACAACTTGCCTAACACTTTGAAGATGCAATGAGTTTTGCTGGGCGGCCCTCTCTTGATGGTGTTCCGTGGGATGTTCGAAGTTTTGGATATTTTTTTATAACCCAACCCTGATCTGAACTTCTCCACAACTTTGTCCCTGACCTGTTTGGGAGCTCCTTGGTCTTCATAGTGCTGCTTGCTTGGTGGTGCCCCTTGCTTAGTGGTGTTGCAGACTCTGGGTACTCTGTGACAGATCATGTGACAGTTAGATTGTACACAAGTGGACTTTATTTAACTAATAATGTGACTTCTGATGGTAATTCTTTGCACAATATCTTATTTAGGGGCTTCATAGCAAAGGGGGTGAATACATACGCACTCACCACTTTTCAGGTTTACATTGTTTAGAATTTTTTGAAACAAGTAATTTTTTTCATTTCACTTCAACAAAATAGGAGAAATGCCAAGGGGGATGAATACTTTACACATATACACACTTTACACATTATACATATACATACAGTGCCTTGCAAAAGTATTCATCCCCCTTAGCATTTCTCCTATTTTGTTGCATTACATCTTGTAATTTAAATGGATTTTTATTTGGATTTCATGTAATGGACATACACAATATATATATATGTGTATCCATTGATTCTTGAAGAAACCTGGCACCGCTCTCCCAGGGCTTTCACCTCCTCCCTGTAGGCGGTCTCATCACTGCTTTGGGCTGGATGTGTCAATGTGTAGTTTATACATGCATAATCTATGAGCAGAATTACTGTCTTACCTCAATAAGCCACAAAATCCCTAGTTTGAAGGAGACTGTTTTCTGGAAGCTGTTTTCCCTACATTTAACCCCATGTGGGCCAGCCCCCTAGCAATTTGAGTTTAGGCCAATGCGCTTCAGTGCCTTGAAACAGCTGCATATTATCAAGATATCAAAGTGTCACCAACAAAAAGTTAAACAACAGGCCTATAGCAAATGCAGCATATGACATTCATTTTTGACATGTAAATAACACTTTTCAGTGGTACTCAAAGCATGCCATTCCATGAGAGCAGCATTTATTAATGAGCCCAATCAGTCCTCTATGACAACAAAATCATAAGCCACAGAGTAGGGCTGGCTAATAAGTCCTTAGCTTTGGTGTTACGCTCTGGTAAAACAATTTGGCTAATCTTCCATATTTCCAAGTCCTATTCCTGAAGTTCAAGGGGTATAACATTTATTAGAATGACTGGAATTCTGATAGACTTTGATTTTTAAATGGAAAGATATCATTTAATTGTATTATTATATGTAGTAGAAAGTGATGGGTTAGAAGAAGCCTACATAACCAACCCATAAAGTAAAATTAAACATCCATATATGGCCAGTTATGAAAACTTTAACATTGATTTATCCTGCAATAGATCTGGTTCAATTGGTAACATACATTTTGTCTTCTTCTAATGCCCTTTAAGGGGGAAGTATGTAACTGAATGTACAGGTACTGGATAGAGAGCGGTACGGCATCCATATTAGGAAGTCGGTTCGTCCGACAAAACCCCATCAGTTGTCATACAAAACCTCCTCAGTTGTCAGAGGAAAAGTCCTCAGAAAAGAAATCTGACTCAAACTTCCTAATATGGATGCCGCAGACTGGATGGAGTCTGTGGCATCCATATTAGTTAAGAACAAATTCTTTTTTACAATGACAGCTTACCCTATCCAAACCCTAACACGGATGACACTGTGCCAATTGTGCGCCGCCTTATGGCACTCCCAATCACGGCCGGTTGTGATATAGCCTGGAATCGAACCACAGCTCAAACCAGGGTCTGTAGTGACATCTCTACCCCTGAGATGCAGTGCCTTAGACCGCTGCGCCACTCGGGAGCCAGTCACCTGCCAGTTATCTGAGTTCTAAACTGTCTCCATTGTGTTATTTTGCTATGATCTCCTCAGTGAGGCTGTATGTGCTAAACACACACTAGTATTATTCAGATCAAGATGGATTCACATATTTATGGACACCAATAGTAATTTTCAATTGCAAACACATACACTGTAGAGTTCATACACTGTAGAGTTCAAACACATACACTGTAGAGTTCAAACACATACACTGTAGAGTTCAAACACATACACTGTAGAGTTCAAACACATACACTGTAGAGTTCATACACTGTAGAGTTCAAACACATACACTGTAGAGTTCAAACACATACACTGTAGAGTTCAAACACATACACTGTAGAGTTCAAGCACATACACTGTAGAGTTCAAGCACATACACTGTAGAGTTCAAGCACATACACTGTAGAGTTCAAGCACAGACTGTAGAGTTCAAACACATACACTGTAGAGTTCAAACACATACACTGTAGAGTTCAAACACATACACTGTAGAGTTCAAACACATACACTGTAGAGTTCAAACACATACACTGTAGAGTTCAAGCACATACACTGTAGAGTTCAAACACATACACTGTAGAGTTCAAACACATACACTGTAGAGTTCAAGCACAGACTGTAGAGTTCAAACACATACACTGTAGAGTTCATACACTGTAGAGTTCAAACACATACACTGTAGAGTTCAAACACATACACTGTAGAGTTCAAGCACATACACTGTAGAGTTCAAGCACATACACTGTAGAGTTCAAACACATACACTGTAGAGTTCAAGCACAGACTGTAGAGTTCAAACACATACACTGTAGAGTTCAAACACATACACTGTAGAGTTCAAACACATACACTGTAGAGTTCAAACACATACACTGTAGAGTTCAAACACATACACTGTAGAGTTCAAGCACATACACTGTAGAGTTCAAACACATACACTGTAGAGTTCAAACACATACACTGTAGAGTTCAAGCATAGACTGTAGAGTTCAAACACATACACTGTAGAGTTCAAACACATACACTGTAGAGTTCAAACACATACACTGTAGAGTTCAAGCACATACACTGTAGAGTTCAAACACATACACTGTAGAGTTCAAACACATACACTGTAGAGTTCAAACACATACACTGTAGAGTTCAAACACATACACTGTAGAGTTCAAACACATACACTGTAGAGTTCAAGCACAGACTGTAGAGTTCAAACACATACACTGTAGAGTTCAAGCACAGACTGTAGAGTTCAAGCACATACACTGTAGAGTTCAAACACATACACTGTAGAGTTCAAACACATACACTGTAGAGTTCAAACACATACACTGTAGAGTTCAAGCACATACACTGTAGAGTTCAAACACATACACTGTAGAGTTCAAACACATACACTGTAGAGTTCAAGCACATACACTGTAGAGTTCTGAGTAAGCCAATATACAAAAGATGCAGCAGCCACACACACCACTCAGCTCTCTCTTTCTGCTACGCCTTAGGAGTAATGATTGTAAATGGTAAATTGTAGAGCAGCCTCTGAGTTCATGATAATAGGGGGGAGTGTTTTGAATTAACTGTGCTGGACTGGGATGCTTTGTTGTGGTTTCAGGGTCACAAGATGGAGCAGAGAGGGAGAATGTGTGTGTGTGTCTGTGACAGATTTGAGTTTTTTTTCTGTGTGACCATTTTCTGTAAGTTTGCATGTGTAAGACTAAGTGCAGTTGCCGGCCCTGAGAGGCTAAACGGTTGAGTGTGTGTGCTTGCGTGCTTGAAGGGACCCTCCAGCACTCATGGCTAGCCAAGCCAACCAGCCAGTAGAGGCTCTGATTACAGTCAGAAGAACCACAGCAAATGGAGGTGGTCAAACCCCCAGAAGTTACTGGATAATTACAGAACTCCATCCTGCTGTCATCCATCTCTCCTCTCCTCTCACCCCCCACTTCCTATCCCCCTTTCTCCTCTTCTCTCCTCTCCCCTTCTCTCCCTCCCTTCTACTAGTCCCCTCCTCTCCCAGTCCCCTCCCCTCTACCCTTGAGAGAGCAGTATGAACCAGGAGGATTGTGTGCTTGCTATGGATCTGTGCCTCTGCCATTGCACAGTTAGCACTGATAAGGTGCTGAGGTGTCTTGGGAATGTGTAAGCTTTCCACACACGCACACGCGCACACACACACAGCATAATATGTGTAATGCATACAAACATACCTATATACCTATGTCCAACCTATGTCCTCGGGGATTTTGAAGTTAAAGCACTCCACATCCTTACAAACTGTTTATACCAATGCACCATTGAGCAATATCAACCATATTGAGCAATTTTTTTAGTGACATTTAAATTCCAAGCGTTTTTCAAAACAGCTGTCTTTTCCTAGCAACAAAATCTCAGGAATCCCATGTTTTTCCATGCCTGCAGTCAGCTCCTCTCCTCTGATGTTTGTGAGGAGTTTTATCTCCCATCCCTACTTCTCACTATCTATCACAAATCACAGAAAAGGGGATATTTGCTAAGGCTATTTGCCCTAAATAATTCTTCCATACACACTTGAGAGAGAGAGAGAGAAATCAGCTCTGAATCATCGTTTCCTGTATTTTTGACATAAGTCTATCTAGCTGGTGCAATCCTTCATCCTCATCAGACAAAAAAGAGAGAGAGCACGAGAGAGAGAAAGAGGGAGGACAGGAAGTAGCCCATTCCATGTGAGGACAGATGAAATGTGAGGACAGATAAAAAATATTCGCCGGTACTTTTTAGCCAGTAGTTCTGAAAGTACTACTTTCAGAACTACTGGCTAAAAAGTACCTGGCGAATATTTTTAAGAATTACGATGATTTCATCTGTCCCCACGAGACAAAAGTGGTTCCCGAAAATTGCGTACTACATCACAAATTGAGGTAAAACAGTAATTCTGCTGATAGATTATTCATGTATAAACTACACATTGACACATGCAGCCCAAAGTAGTGATGAGACAGCCTACAGGGAGAGGTGAGGGAAAAGGGTGCTAGGAAAATAACCTCTCACTCAACATCAACAAAACAAAGGAGATGGACTTCAGGAAACAGCAGAGGGAGCACGCCCCTATCCACATTGACGGGACCACAGTGGAGAAGGTGGAAAGCTTCAAGTTCCTCAGCGTAAACATCACTGATAATCTGAAATGGTCCACCCACTCAGACAATGTGGTGAAGAAGGCACAACAGCGCCTCTTCAACCTCAGGAGGCTGAAGAAATTTGGCTTGACCCCTAAAACCCTCACAAACTATTACAGATGCACAATTGAGAGCATCCTATCGGCCTGTATCACAGCCCTGTACGTCCGCAATCGCAGGGCTCTCCAGAGGGTGGTGCAGTCTGCCCAACGCATCACCGGAGGCAAACTACCTGACGTCCAGGACACCGACAGCACCCAAAAAAGTCAATCAAGGACATCAGCTACCCGAGCCACTGCCTGTTCCCCCTGCTATCATCCAGAAGGCGAGGTCAGTACAGGTGCATCAAAGCTGGGACTGAGAGACTGAAAAACAGCTTCTATCTCAAGGCCATCAGACTGTTAAACAGCCATCACTAGCCGGCTTCTACCGGGTTACGCAACCCTGCACCTTAGAGGCTGCTGTCCTATATACATAGACATGGAATCACTGGCCACTTTAATAATATTTACATTTACATTTACTGCTTTACTCATCTCATATGTGTATACTGTATTCTATTGTACTGTATTTTATCAATGCCACTCCGACATTGCACAATCTAATATTTTATATTTTACTTTTATATGTGTGTGTATTGTTGTGAATTGTTAGATACTACTGCACTGTTGGAGCTAGGAACACAAGCATTTTGCCAAAATAACACTGAGATATAACCCCCCAGCATGGGCAGAGCTAGACTTATCATCATTAGACTAAGCCAGTGTGACTGATAGGAACACTTCACTCATGTAGCGATCGAATTGGCTGCTGTTAAATCTTCTTTGATGCTTCCCAAATGGCGCCCTATTCCCTATGTGCCCTGGTCAAAAGTAGTGCACGATGTAGGGAATAGCTAGGGTGCCATTTGAGAAACAACACCTGTCTCTGTTTGTATCTGTATGAGTTAAGTCCTGGTGGCGTACTGTAATGCAGAGGAGATGGAAGTAGGGAGAGTGAGATTGTAGTCAAGACCTCCACAGGAACATATGAGGACAGGGATCTGTCACAGGTAATGCAGGTAATCCTCTATCCCACATCATTACCTACCTCAGAGGGGGATACAGACCTGCTGCACACACAGACATGCACATATCAAAACACATAAAACACACACACACCTCAAGCTAGCTTGCCCATATAATTACAGTTCAAATCTCAATGTTACGGAGAGTGTTCCTGAACTGAAATCAAGACTTTGACCCAGTTACTGGGTTCCCCCCTCTCTTTCTTCCCTCTCTCCCTGTTAACTCATTCCTCTGCTCAGAGCAAAACTAATGAATTATGTCTCAAACGTAACATGGTACTTTATTCTTTCAGTGCCGTGTACAAGTTTTCATAATATTTAATTTTGTTGTCATACATCAGAGCTTGTCTGTTGATATATGTGTGTGTGTTTGCCAAATAAACGTATGTGTGTGTGTGTTTGCAACTATGTGCTTACTTTTACATATACAACACCTGCATGTACAGTCTGTGTGTCTGTATGTAACAGTGTATAGTGTTGTGTCTCTGCGTTGTCCTATTTTCACTCAGTCCTGTAGGGTCATTATTGTAGTACTGTCTACTGCAGGCTCTCTCCAGCCAAGTGCTGCGAGCCCATGAAACTGTCCTCTAGTTAAATAGCATCTTTAAAAGGTTCCACTTTATTTGTCCTATCCAAGTGATGGATGGCGGTGCTGCTTGGTCATATTCATAGACTGCCACAGAGGCCTTTGTGTTTGGAGAGACTTGTGTTCACAGCACTGGTGACAGATGCACAAGGGTTGATTAAAGAGGTATGCGTCTCATTACATTCTGTGTGTGTGAGTTGCGTAAGGTGCCTCAACAGGGAAATGTATAGTGAGTCATTTTGAATGAGTTTCCTATCCGGTCTGAAGAAAAGATGACCTTTGTTCAAAGGCTGTGTACCTGCAGCGGAGAGAAAGGATTTGCCAACCTCAGTACCCCTACTTTATGTTTAGTATCTGTTGCATATCATGGACTGTGTGTGTGTGTGTGTAATATATATATATATACTCACACTACAAGTCCGCCCAGGCATTCAGTGAAACAAGCGGCCAAGAAATAATAAAATACTTGAGATTACAGTGCCTTCGGAAAGTATTCAGACCTCTTGACCTTTTCCACATTTTGTTACGTTACAGGCTTATTCTAAAATTGATTAGATAAAAACAAATCCTGAGCAATCTACACATAATACCCCATAATGACGAAGCAAAAACAGGTTTTTAGAAATAACTTATTTACATAAGTATTCAGACCCTTTGCTATGAGACTCGAAATTGATCTTAGGTGCATCCTGTTTCCATTGATTATCAAATCAAATCAAATTTATTTATATAGCCCTTCGTACATCAGCTGATATCTCAAAGTGCTGTACAGAAACCCAGCCTAAAACCCCAAACAGCAAGCAATGCAGGTGTAGAAGCACGGTGGCTAGGAAAAACTCCCTAGAAAGGCCAATACCTAGGAAGAAACCTAGAGAGGAACCAGGCTATGTGGGGTGGCCAGTCCTCTTCTGGCTGTGCCGGGTGGAGATTATAACAGAACATGGCCAAGATGTTCAAATGTTCATAAATGACCAGCATGGTCGAATAATAATAAGGCAGAACAGTTGAAACTGGAGCAGCAGCACAGTCAGGTGGAAGTTGAAACTGGAGCAGCAGCATGGCCAGGTGGACTGGGGACAGCAAGGAGTCATCATGTCAGGTAGTCCTGGGGCATGGTCCTAGGGCTCAGGTCCTCCGAGAGAGAGAAAGAAAGAGAGAGAAGGAGAGAATTAGAGAACGCACACTTAGATTCACACAGGACACCGAATAGGACAGGAGAAGTACTCCAGATATAACAAACTGACCCCAGCCCCCCGACACATAAACTACTGCAGCATAAATACTGGAGGCTGAGACAGGAGGGGTCATGAGACACTGTGGCCCCATCCGAGGACACCCCCGGACAGGGCCAAACAGGAAGGATATAACCCCACCCACTTTGCCAAAGCACAGCCCCCACACCACTAGAGGGATATCTTCAACCACCAACTTACCATCCTGAGACAAGGCTGAGTATAGCCCACAAAGATCTCCGCCACGGCACAACCCAAGGGGGGGGGGGGGCAACCCAGACAGGATGACCACAACAGTGAATCAACCCACTCAGGTGACGCACCCCCTCCAGGGACGGCATGAGAGAGCCCCAGCAAGCCAGTGACTCAGCCCCTGTAATAGGGTTAGAGGCAGAGAATCCCAGTGGAAAGAGGGGAACCGGCCAGGCAGAGACAGCAAGGGCGGTTCGTTGCTCCAGAGCCTTTCCGTTCACCTTCCCACTCCTGGGCCAGACTACACTCAATGATATGACCCACTGAAGAGATGAGTCTTCAGTAAAGACTTAACGGTTGGGACGGAAGCCACTTCTCAGTAAAAGGAACATGACAGCCCACTTGGAGTTTGCCAAAAGGCACCTAAAGAATCTCAGACCATGACAAACAAGATTCTCTGGTCTGATGAAATCAAGATTGAACTCTTTGGCCCATCCCTACGGTGAAGCATGGTGGTGGCAGCATCATGCTTTGGGGATGTTTTTCAGTGGCAGGGACTGGGGGACTAGTAAGGGTTGAGGCAAAGATGAACGTAGCAAAGTACAGAGAGATCGTTGATGAAAACCTGTCCAAAGAGCAAAGGGCCTGGGGTGAAGGTTCACCTTCCAACAGGACAACGACCCTAAGCACACAGCCAAGACAACACTGGAGTGGCTTCAGGACAAGTCTCTGAATGTCCTTGAGTGGCCCAGCCAGAGCACAGACTTGAACCCGATCTAACATCTCTGGAGAGACCTGAAATAGCTGTGCAGCAACGCTCCCCATCAAGATAACAGAGCTTGAGAGGGTCTGCATAGAAGAATGGGAGAAACTTCCCAAATACAGGTGTGCCAAGCTTGTAGCGTCAGATGTTGTAATCACTGCCAAAGGTGCTTCAACAAAGTACTGATTAAAGGGTCTGAATATTAATGTGATTTTTCTGTTTAAAAAATATATATAAATAAAATAAATCTGTTTTTGCTTTGTCATTATCGGGTATTGTGTGTAGATTGATGAGAGAAAAAAACTATTTAATTCATTTTAGAATAAGGCTCTAAAGTATCAAAATGTTGAAAAAGTCAAGGGGTCTGAATAGCTGTTTAAATACATGTTTACCTGCCCTGGATCTGTTCTACTAGCCTGGACAGATTTGTCCTGAAACCCATCTGAAGGCAAATGGATATGCAGGTTGTAAGGTGAAGGTGAATGGGGCTGACTGGGTCCATGACAGCATCTGTTTTCATCCTAAATGACAATGTCCTTGAGGAGCTTATGACTGCCTGTGTCTTGTTTACCACCCAGAGCTCCTGCTATTGGTTGGCTGGGCCTCATTGACTCTCTATTATCTATTATCCCCCAGTGGATAATGGGTTTTCATTTTTTTATTGTTGTCGCTGGATCTAATATCTGATGGAATGTGAGCTTTGAGTGTGTGTGTGTGTGTGTGTTTCTATATGGGTGCTGCCAATATGTATGACTGCTCTTCCTGCATAGTTCATAGTATATTCATTGGGTGTTCCCATATTACTCAGTAGTCAGTACCTATGCAGTAGAGTGTTAGTGCCTCATGTCTGTATGTTTCCTGGGGGCTATGTCTGTGTGTGTGTGTGTGTGTGTGTCACAGGAGGCTGCTAAGGGGAGGACAGCTCATAATAATGTCCAGAACGGAGCGAATGGAATGGCACGTAAACCATGTGTTTGATGTTTTTGATACCATGCCACTGACACCGCTCCAAACTTTACCATGAGCCCATCCTCCTCAATTAAGGTGCCACCAATATCCTGTGGTGTGTATGTGTGTGTGTCTGGGGGCTCTATGCCCACAGCAGGGTGGTGGAGGATCAAACCAGAGGAAACTAACTATGTAAAGTGCTGCTACTCCAAATCTACTTTATGCCTTTTTGAAACATAGGAGGAGGTATGGACCCTGTATGTGGTGTCAGGGTTAGCAGGGTGGATGCATGATCACAATGATCCTTGGTCTATCAGGTCTGTGTTTCAGTTATACCAGTTTTTGTGACCATGTATCCTAAATGGCATCCCTTTCCCTATGTAGTGCACTACTTTTATCCAGACGCCATGTACCCTGCTCTCTATATAGTACACTACTTTTGACCCAAGCCCTAGGGACCACAGAGAGAACACTCTTGACCATTGATATTCTCCCTTCCGGGACGGCTACAAGGCCCTCCCCTGCCCTCCCCTTGGAAAATCAGATGACGTCTCCATCCTGCTCCTCCCTACCTATAGACAGAAACTTAAACAGGAAGCATCCATGGTACGGACTGTTCAACATTGGTCTGACCAGTCGGAATCTATACTTCAAGACTGTTTGATTATGCAGACTAGGAAATGTTCCAGGTTGCCTCTAGGAATAGTATCGATGTATACACTGACTCTGTGTCTGGGTTCATCAGGAAGTGCATAGAGGATGTTGTTCCTACTGTGATGATTAGAACTATCCAAACCAAAAACCATGGATAGATGGCAGCATTCACGCAGAACTGTAAGCGCGAACCACCACATTTAACCATGGCAAGGAACCTGGACGTGTACAAACAGATCATCTATAAACTCCGTAATGTAATCAAAGAGGCCAAACTACAGTACAGGGATGAAGTGGAGTTGCAATTCAATGGCTCAGACACAAATCGCATGTTACAGGGACTCCAGAACATCACAAATTATTAATTATTACGGAGGGCGATAGCCAAATCGGCACATTCGGCACAGAATGTGCCGATTTGGCTATCGCCTTCTGTAAGAAGAGGGCGACTAAATTACCACCCCATCGACGGGGGATTGTGAGATAAATCTCCTGGTAGACGCAGCACTTCTCAGGAGTCACAGGAGGAGACGGCGGCTATGGAAACATATGTCTCCGAATCCCTGGGGCAGGGTACAGCTACTTGCTGCCTCTCATCGCCAGTGCGATCAAGTCAATGCACGTGGCGCGCTTCTTCACAAAATTGGATCTCAGGAGCACTTACAACCTGGTACCTATCCGGGAGGGGGGTGAGTGGAAGACGGCATTTAGTACCACCCCAGGGCACTATGAGTACCTCGTCATGCTGTACGGGTTGATGAATGCTCCATCAGTCTTCCAGGCCTTTGTTGACGAGATTTTCCAGGACCTGCACGGGCCGTGTGTTGTGGTGTATATCGACGACACTCTGATATAGTCCGCTACACTCGCCGAGCATGTGTCCCTGGTGCGCAGGAAGCTTGGTTGACTGTTGGAGCCTGACCTGTACGTCAAGGCTGAGAAATGTCTGTTCTTCCAACAGTCCGTCTCCTTCCTAGGGTACCGCATTTCCACTTCAGGGGTGGAGATGGATAGTGACCGCATTTCAGCCGTGTGTAATTGACCAACTCCCACCAAGGTAATGGAAGCGCAGCGGTTTCTGGGGTTTGCCAACTACCGGAGGTTTATCCGGGGTTTTGGTCAGGTAGCAGCTCCCATTACCTCACTGCTGAAGGGGGAGCCGGTGCAGCTACAGTGGTCGGCTGAGGTGGACAGGGCTTTTGGTCACCTGAAGGATCTGTTTACGGAGCAAAACTATGATGTGGGGGACCGGGAGCTGTTGGCTGTTGTTAAGGCTCTGAAGGAGTGGAGAAATTGGCTTGAGGGGGCTAAACACCCTTTCCTCATCTGTACTGACCACCGGAATCTGGAGTACATCCGGGCGGCGAGGAGACTGAACCCTCGCCAGGCAAGGTGGTCCATGTTCTTTACCCGTTTTGGTTTCACTCTCTCCTACTGACCAGGTTCCCAGAACGCTAAGGCAGACGCACTGTCCCAGATGTATGACACAGAGGAGCTGTCCATGGATCACACTCCCATACTTCCGGCCTCTTGCCTGGTGGCACCGGTGGTGTGTGAGCTGGACACGGACATCGAGCGGGCGTTACGCACAGAGCCCACTCCCCCCTAGTGTCCAGCTGGGCGCCTGTATGTTCCGTCTGCTGTCCGTGACCGTTTGATCTATTGGGCCCACACGTCACTCTCCTCTGGTCACCCTGGCATCGGTCGGACGGTGCGTTGCCTTAGTGGGAAGTACTGGTGGGCCACCTTGGCCAAGGACGTGAGGGTTTATGTTTCCTCCTGCTCGGTGTTCTCCCCAGTGCAAGGATCCCAGGCACCTGCCCAGAGGGAAGTTACAAACCCTACCGGTCCACAACGGCCGTGGTCGGTGGACTTCCTTGATGGATCTTCCTCCCTCACAGGGCAACACCACGAACCTGGTCGTTGTGGATCAGTTTTCTAAGTCCTGCCGTCTCCTCCCTTTGCCCGGTCTCCCTACGGCCCTACAGACTGAGGAGGCCCTGTTCACTCACGTCTTCCGGCAGCAGGGTAGCCTAGTGGTTAGAGCGTTGGATTAGTAACCGGAAGGTTACAAGTTCAAACACCCGAGCTGACAAGGTACAAATCTGTTGTTCTGCCCCTGAACAGGCAGTTAACCCACTGTTCCTAGGCCGTCCTTGAAAATAAGATGTTTTACTAGCAGATGGGCATTCAGGGGACGTCGTGACGGAGGGGCCTGTTGGAAAAAGAACCCTCGGGCAGATTAAGTCGGTAGTCCAGTCGTGATGGATTAGCAGGGCTTCGTGTAGTAAAAGGGGTCCAGGCCAATTGGCAAAATAGGTATTGTAGTCCAATGAGTGGCTGATGGACCTCTTCAGCTAGCTGGGAGATGGGCCTAGCATGGGCTATCTCCAAGCTAATTGGTGCTTGCTTTGGGACAGAGACGGTAGCCAGGAGGAGCCAGGAGGATTGCAGCTAGCTAGCTGCGATGATCCAGGTGAAAAGGTTCAGAGCTTACGGTAGGGATCCGGGGATATGGAGAGAAAATAAGTAAGTATGCTCTGGTTTGAATCGCGTTGCGCAAACTGGTGAGAGATTTCTGAGCTAGAGGTTAGCTGATGACCGCTAGCAGTGGTTCGCTGACCTTTAGCTAGATAGCTGGCTAGCTTCTGTTTGGGGATTCCGGTTCGAAAGTAAAGAAACATACTTTAGAAAACAGCACATCCATACCACAATGGGTTAGGCAGGTTGCAGGAGACTATTTTGAAGTTGAGGTTTAGAAAATATATAAAAAGATATATACACGACAAGGCGAAGGACAAAGACGTCTGACTGCTACGTCATCTTGGATGCTGATCGTAGTTGAACAAGTTGTACCTTGTATAGATTTTTTTTTACTTGACTTGACTTGAAAACTAAGGACTGGACTTGACTCGCTCTTAGAATGCACAACTTGGACTTGACTCAAGTCTTGACCTGTTCTACCTTGTGACTTGAGACTTGCTTGTGACTCAAATCATAGTGATTTGGTCCCACCTCTGATACTGTCTATACACACTATTTATATCAGCCAGGTCACCCGTGATATAAGTCAGTACTCGACATCCATTCATGTCTGAGGTCGTCGGGACATGATGTGGAAACTAGCCGCTACGGGCAACAGTGAGCGATGTTACCTTCCATTAGGTTTCGGTTTTGCTAGGGCGTTGTGGACGGGGTTGGCGTCAAAAATTTAAAAAGCCTATCCCAAACCTTAACCCTTACCTTAACCATTTAGAGTTAATGCCGAACCTTAAGATTTTGGAGTTAAATTTAACCCTAAGCTTAAAAATGTTGAGTTAATGTTTGGAAGAACTTCAAAATGTAACTTTGGAGATACATGGATGAACAGACATGAGACTGTGAGAGCTAGTTGATTTAAATATTTATATTCCGGACTCTGATACTTCTTGATCTGATATTTCAGATGTAGATTTATTTTTGTGTGGATTATGTGTATATTGTTTTTGAATTGCTAGATATTAATGCTCTGTTGGAGCTAGAAACATAAGTGTTTAGCTGCACCTGCGATAACAACCGAAAATCTGTTTACATGACCAGTAAACTTTGATTTGATTTGTATTTCGAATATGGTTCCATTTTGGATGGAGCCATAGCATGGAAAAGGCCATTTAACCTAAATTACCCTTGAGAAGTTTCTACCCCTACAAAGGGAGCGTGGAGTAATCCCCCTAAATTGCAGGGGATAAGGGCATCTACTAAACAAAGACATAATAATAATAACAATATAATAAGACAATTTCGCTGAACAAATTCCCCTAAACTCCACGGAATCCGCTTAGTTCTCCGTCATACAGTTTGTCTATGTTTTTATGCCCCTGTCCTCAATCGCCTTTACCCTCTCACCCCTCCTGATCATTGGATCAGCCCATACTCTGCATCCCGCCCCTTCCCTCTGGACCAAAGGTGGGCATACACAGAAAAAAGTAATGACCTTTTGTCCCATTGGTCAGCTCCAGCCACAAGGTATGAAGCCACTACTGGCCCTCCACTGAGTGGCCTGTTGTGTTAACCACCCCTCCCAGAAGCCATTCGTCTCATTCTCTTCGGTCTTTTGGGGGGTTTAGTACAACTTAAACGCTCCGGATTAGTTAAGACGTGAAGGATTTTCACCAACAAATAATTCTTTATTTTCTGTGGACATTATTCCTCTCCCTCAGCAGAAAGGAAAGACGGAATTAGAGAGGCAAGGAGGGAGAGAGGGAGAGGGGAGTTAGAGGAAGGAGAGCAGAGTGTGTCAGACATGCCTACGTTTGGTGTGTTAGGTTAGTTTTGTCAGGAGCGCCGGTATTGTGTAGATGAGCCAGGTTATGGCTTGTGTGTTTTTGGGGTTGGCCTTATCATAGAGTGGTACTTGGGATGTCAGTCACACTCTTTTGAAAACAGGCTCACCTGTTTTAGCACACACACTGCTGTCAAGTGTAAAAAAAGGAGCAGTGTCAGGTTGTGCAGAAGTTCACTAGAAGTCTCTGACCTACAAATGCAACAGCTATGAGGCAGAATGGGTGATTGTGGTTTAAGTGTCGAATCTGACTCTGTTAATATTAATCTCTGCTCTTTCCATGGTTCAGTCCATTCACACATTCCCCATTGTGTGTCTGTCATTGCCTGTCAACTTCCGGGCGACACATTCACCTGTCTGTCACTCAGCTCTGTTTATTTAGTTATGATGATCTCTCTCTAAGTGTTTTTAGACCCATCACTAGGCACAAGGTCAACCACCTCTCATGCATTCTGACTCTCTCCAAAAGACTTACGTGTGTGTGTGCGTGCGTATCTGTCTGTCCATCCGTCTGCCCATCTGTCCGTCTAGGTTTTACAGAGATATGGTACATATGCCTATACTGTAGCAGCTGTACATGTCTTTCTTGGTGTACCTGAGTGTGTGTGTTCTGTGTGACAAATGTGTTTAATATACTGCATGTGACAGTAGGTTTTTATGAAGCTGTTTATTAATGTGTCAGTCAGATATCCAGAGCATAGCTTGGCCATGACTACTTGCAGGTAGGTTGTAATAACATGAAGCCGCATGCACACTCCCAGGCCATCGTTCATCTCTCTATCTCTCACTTGCCCTTCCCTAGACCTCAGGTGAGTCATAAAACCAAGGTGGGTTGAAAGATACGGAGGGTAAAGGATGAAGAAGCCAGGGATCGGAAGGTGTATTGAGGGATGAGTGTAATGAAAGAGAGGAGAGAGAGAGAATTCTCCCACCTCTCAATGGTGTAATTTAGATTGCTGTATTGGAGAGCAGTGTGTTCTAGTCAGAGCTGAGCGTGTGTGTTAAGGAAACAAACCTTCTGAACACACCCCTAGGCATACTACAGGCTTGTATGGATCTGTCCATGTTTAGTGCCAGCTCAGCTCACTCTGACCTCTCACCCCTGACCCCTCACCTCTTAGAGAATGGACGTCAGTTCGACGGTTTAAAAAACTATGAAGATTGTCTGTGTGCGTATTTATTAATGTACACAGTGAATGTATATTTATGTATTTATTTGTTTACTTCTGTATGGAATCTTTCGTATGGAGATTTTCAGTGTAACTCTGACATATCCCACCTAGCACATTTGGTTCCTTGGAAGTTGTGGGAATGTATGTTTTTGGTTTCACATTGGTTGTGGGAACAAAGCCAACTTTGTTTTTCAAAAATATTCTGAGAACAGAAGGGAAAATTTCCCTCCTTCTTTGGACAATTTGAGAGCATGACTTGAAATAGAACCATAAGGAAACCTGTAGAAAATGTTATGTTGAAATACTGAAATTCCCCCAGAAGAATGCTGTTTCTTAACATTCTCTGAACTATTTCAGAACATTCCCAATGTCAAACCAGTTGGAGAACGTTCCTAGAACTAATAAAATGTAACCATGTTTGAACTTTTAGGAAATGTTCTGTTAAAGTAATGAAATACTAACAATAATTTTTTTGTCAAGTTCCATAAAATGTGCTGATAATGTTCCAAAGCCAAGCATCTATCCTGTAACATTCGCAGAAAGTTGTAGAAAGGTTGTATGCAAAATAACTATAGGACAACCACGATCTCACCAAGCTCTAAGAAACATATGGTTCTCAGAACGTTACATTTGAACTTTTTACAGATCATTGGGACGCTAGCGTCCCACCTCGACTTTATCCGGTGAAATTGCAGAGCGCCAAATTCAAATGACAGAAATCGTAATATTAAACATTCATGAAAATAAAAGTGTCATACATTATTTAAAAGCTTAACTACTTGTTAATCCAGCCGCTTTGTCCGATTTCAAAAAGTCTTTACGGCGAAAGCACACCATGTGATTATCTGAGGACAGCACCCCGCACACAAAATCATTAAATACATTTTCCAAACACTTACCTCATATTTCAAAAACAAGCCTGAAACTCTTTCTAAGACTGTTGACATCTAGTGGAAGCCCTAGGAACTGCAATCTGTCAGGTCTTCCTTTTATATTCCCATTCCCAGCCATTGTAATCAGTGATGAACTAAAAAAATAATAATTCTGGATGGATTGTCCTTGGGTTTTCGCCTGTCATATCAGTTCTGTTATACTTGCATACATTAATTTAACTGTTTTGGAAACTTTAGAGTGTTTTCTATCCAATACTACCATTATATGCATATCCTAGCTTCTGAGCCTGAGTAACAGGCAGTTTACTTTGGGCACCTCATTCATCCAAACTTCCGAATACTGCCCCATAGACTGAAGAAATTAACTGGGATACAATTGTGTTTGTCCACTGGTGTTTGTATGTGGTACAATGCTTTAGTTTAGCCTACATGATGCAGAAGGAGTCGGACAGTACAATAACTACAACCAGGTCAGCCCCAGCCACCATTCCACCACCCTCCTCTAACCCATTCTCTTCCTTCAAGCCTATCTCCAGGGCCACACTGAGATTGATAGCCCTGTCAGTACCACATGGGATGTAAAGGAGGACAGGTTGGTATCCTCTTCCCCCTGATGAAATGAGCTGGTTGAGTAACAGGAGTGGTTTAATATACAGGCTGCAGAGAGACCGAGGAGAAAACACAGAGAGGTGAAGGGCTGCCTGCAGGCATGCTACTGTATGGATTGTAGGCAGCATACATAGGTTACATACCAGTAGGACATCATGTTACTGAGACTCCATGGTTTAAAGACATGCTCGGGAACTTTGGTGACTACTAAGTATTTTTTAAACAATGTGTAGTTCATGCATGCATAATCTATGAGCAGAATTACTGTCTTAACTCAATTAGCCACGGAATCCCTAAAATCAAACATAACAAAATGTTTTGCATATACATACAGTATTTAGGAGATGTTATTGCGGGTGTAGAGAAATGCTTGTGTTAGGCTGGACAATAGAACAAGTCAAAATTCACCCAAGGCGGAAAAATGGCAAAAGAACGTTGGCTAAGCTGGAACACTAGCGTGAGCCCATAACAAATGAATGGAAGTGTACGTGTATGTGTGACTGCTAAGCTTGCACATTGGCCTTTGAGCTACTGGGGCAGGGCATTGGGTTGAGGCTGGGAGAAGGACAGGGGCAGAGCAGGAACATAACTGTGAGAGTGAGGCAGTGAGTTTGTCATCCATCACTCCTGGCAGCCTGTTTACTGTATATAGTAGAGAGGTCTGACATGCAGTGCATGCTGGAACTGGCATAATGGGCTACCAGGGGGAATAAAAAACTGTTAACCATGTTAAAGCCAACGTAAACTGATCAACCAAACTGAAGCTCTCTCAATCCCTATCCCTTCCACTCTCTCACTCCTCTTCTCTGGCCTCTTTCACCCTCTCTCACTCTTCTTCTCAGTCCTCTTTCTCCATCCCCCTCTGTATCTTTAACTCTCCCTCTCTTCCTCCCGCTCCTCTCTCTCTCTCCCATTGCGTGGTACGGGCTGCTAGCCCGGGGGCAGAGGAGACAGGGAATACTCAGCATTTCTGAGCCTGCGGAAGCTGCCAAGCCTGCCTGTAATCTGCCCTGGGCCGCAGGGAGAGAGGGAAGGAGAGATTGAGGGAGGGAGGGAAAGAAGTTGAGAGGGAGTGAGGAGTGAGGGAGGTAGGAATGCCCAGGATTTACTAACAGGATGGAGTGAAGCCAACCAGATACTCTCACTCTTTCTGTCTCTGTCTCTCCTTATCCATGTCAAATCCATCTGTCTGTCTCCCCTCTCTCTTGTCCTTCCTCCACACTCATCATCCTAATTCTTCCACATAAGTATGCCTACACACACAGACACACAAACACAAACACTACTAATGCCCGTCTTTTCTTGGGTCTAGGTCCTGACCTAAGATGCCCTTGTCTGTAGTGGCAGTACTTTCTCTCCTCTGCTGAGTCCTTTGCCAGCCTGCCAGTTTCCGTGCCATCTGTGACTCCTCGCAGTGCCCATTTAAAGAACTGCTTACAGAACGACTGATGTGGGCTGGAAGGTCACCATATCCAAACAGAGACAGAGAGAAAGAGAGAGAGACTCTGAATCATATTTTCCTGTGTTTTCAACATAAGTCTATCTAGCTGGTGTAATCCTTCATCCTCATCAGACAAAAGTTTCCTCTGCACTCTGTCACTCACCCCTGGTCTGGCTGCTTATAACTGACGCTGCTGGAAAAGTCTGACCTATTTGTAGATCCATAGAGTTCTATATCTTAAACAGCTCATCCAGGAAGACAGGCTGCCGATAGACGCACTCAGTAGAGGGAAGGCTGTGGAGGAACAGCTCAGTAGGACAGTGACACACACACTCCTGTGGGCCTTGCTTAATGAACTTGGTCTCTGGTAGGGGGCACACAGGGTGACCGGTAAACATACAGGTGGTGAGGTGTTTGGCCCCCCAGTACCCACTCACTGTCCCTTTCACATGTCACAATCAGGGGTCACATGGAAAGACTCCAACCCTTCCCTTCCCTTCCCTGGGCAGGTGTGATGGCTGCCTTTGCTAATTTGAGATATTGTGAGCCATCTGCGGTTCAGTGCACATACACACTCAGTAAGGCAACGGACCCCTGAGAAAAGGTTTATTCTCAACAAAACGTCTGAAAAGCAGAAAGGAGACCCACCATGTTTGTTTGGAAAGGCATAGAATCGGGGCAGAACCCCTGGAGGAAGAGGACAAGAAAAGAGTGTGGGGGAGAAAGGAGGATTGGAAAAGAAAACAGGTTGGGACAAAGGCGGGGTTTGAGATATGGGAATGCTGGCTATGGGAATGCTGTCAATGTGTTGGCCTGGAATCCAACTGGATACAGAGACCCAGTCCACTTGGTTTACACTAATGCCTTAGACATCCATGCACACACACACACAGTATATATATTGACACACCAGAGACACTTCCGTTTCGCATAAGGGAAACATAGACTTGTTTAGGTCAGCAAAATGTCCATTCAATGTGTTTGAGTGTGTTTGGTCAGGTGTGTCAGTGTGTCTGGTCAGGTGTGTGAGTGTGTGTGTGTGAGTGTGTGTGGTCAGGTGTGTGAGTGTGCGTCTGTGTGTGTGTGTGTGGTCAGGTGTGTGAGAGTGTGTGGTCAGGTGTGTGAGTGTGTGTGGTCAGGTGTGTGAGTGTGTGTGGTCAGGTGTGTGAGTGTGTGTGTGTGTGGTCAGGTTAGCCATATCTCTGCACCTGCACAGGTTACTTTGACACTTAACGGTCAGTTAACATTGTATGTGTGTGATTGAATGTGTGTGTGTGTCCATGTTCAACGGTTGCGTGACGAAATGTAGAGATAATGAGAGCGAGAGTATGGTGATTCATGTATGTATTAAGGATTAAGAGACAGATGCATTCATGTAAAAACCATCATTTATTTATGTGTTCTACATGTTTCAGCTGTACTGGAGGCCCTTGCCTTCTTAAACCAGGCAATGCAGAGATAGATGAAATGTGTGAAAGAAGAGTACATAGTGAAAGAAGGATGGTTAATGGTTGTGAACAAAGGGGAGATGTGTGGATTGAAGAGGGGATCAAAGAGGAAAGAAGAGATGGCTGTATGTTCATCTTCTTCAGGGTCGAGATAGGGGATTATGGACTAAAGAATTATTACCCAAACACACACACACACGCGCACACACACTCCCTCCATACCCCCCTTTCCCTCACAAACACAAATAGCTTGTTATTTTCTCTCTCTAAGGTCTAGATGCCTTCATTTATTTACTTGTTACATTGCCTCTTTGTCGGTTCATCAAGGATTTACCCCATAGGGCCATGAACCCAAACACTGTGGAGCTGATGCACGTATCAAGGCCAGTCAGATGGTGCATGTGTCAAATGCACATACACTATATGGATTATAAATGAGCATGGGGAGGATGGTGGGGGGGGGGCTTCACTGGAGGTTCACATGGTTCTACTCTCATGCCTAGACCAGCACTCCCTCCCCAGCCTGCCTGCTCTGCCTTAGCTTGACTAACTGCTAACTGAATACATACTTTTTTACATAGCAAGGATGTTTTTGACGTAAACAGATGATGGTTTTGAATACTGAGATAAATCTTAGCTATCAAGATAGCTATTATTTAAAATAGCTATGTGTGGTGTGTGTGGTATTGTTTGTCATGTGTATGGGATTGTTTGTCATGTGTGTGGGATTGTTTGTCATGTGTGTGGGATTGTTTGTCATGTGTGTGTGTGTGTGTCACGTTCTGACCTTAGTTCCTTTATTATGTCTTTGGGTTAGTTTGATCAGGGTGTGAGTTGGGGTGGGTAGTCTGTGTTCCTTTTTCTATGTTGTATTTCTGTGTTTGGCCTGGTATGGTTCTCAATCAGAGGCAGCTGTCGATCGTTGTCGCTGATTGAGAATCATACTTAGGTAGCCTGTTTTCCCCATTTTGGTTGTGGGTGATTGTTTTCTGTGTCTGTGTTTCGTTTTCATTTTGTGTAGTGTTCAGTTTGTTCAATTAAAAATATGACTAACACTTACCACACTGCGTATTGGTCCGATCCTTCTTACTCTTCCTCAGACGAAGAGGAGATTCATTACAGAATCACCCACCACAACCGGACCAAGCAGCGTGGTAACCAGGAGCAGAGGTTTCTGGACTCCTGGACATGGGAGGAGATTTTGGACGGTAAGGGACCCTGGGCACAGGCTGGGGAATATCGCCGCCTCAGGGAAGAGCTGGAGGCAGCCAAAGCAGAGCGGCGGCATTATGAGGAGTTAGCACAGCAGCGCAACAGGGACGAGACGCAGCCCCAAAAATGTCTTCGGGGGGGGGCACACGGGGAGTGTGGCTAAGTCAGGTAGGAGACCTGAGCCAACTCCACGTGCTTACCGTGGAGAGAGGTGGACCGGGCAGGCACCGTGTTATGCTGTGAGGCACTGTGTCCCCAGTGCGCAGGTATAGCCCGGTGTGCTACATCGCAGTATCCAGCCAGGACAGGTTGTGCAGGCTCGGTTCTGGAGACCTCCAGTGCGCCTCCACGGTCCGGTCCATCCGGTGCCTCCTCCACGCCCCGGGCCTCCGGTGGCAGCCCCACGCACCAGGCTGTCTCTCCGTCTCCTCCCTCCAGGTGCTCCCTCCTGTCCAGCGCTTCCAGAGTCTCCCTCCTGTCCGGAGCTGCCAGAGCCGCCCGTCTGTCCTGAGCTGCCAGAGCCGCCCGTCAGTCAGGAGCTGCCAGAGCCGCCCGTCAGTCAGGAGCTGCCAGAGCCGCCCGTCAGTCAGGGGATGCCGGAGTCGCCGGTATTGCCGGTATGGCCTGGTATGGTTCTCAATCAGAGGCAGCTGTCGATCGTTGTCTCTGATTGAGAATCATACTTAGGTAGCCTGTTTTCCCCATTTTGGTTGTGGGTGATTATTTTCTGTGTCTGTGTTTTCCACACGGAACTGTTTCATTTTCATTTTGTGTAGTGTTCAGTTTGTTCAATTAAAAATATGACTTACCACGCTGCGTATTGGTCCAATGCTTCCTACTCCTCCTCAGAAGAGGAGGACGAAAAGCATTAGTGTGGTGTGTGAGGGATTGTTTGTCATGTGTGTGGTGTGTATGGGATTGTTTGTCATGTGTGTGGGATTGTTTGTCGTGTGTGGTGTGTGTAAGGGATTGTTTGTCATGTGTGTGTGGTGTGTGTATGGGATTGTTACATATGTGTGGTGTGTGTACGGGATTGTTTGTCATGTGTGTATGGGATTGTTTGTCATGTGTGTATGGGATCGTTTGTCATGTGTGTATGGGATTGTTTGACGTGTGTGGTGTGTGTAAGGGATTGTTCGTCATGTGTGTGGTGTGTATGGGATTGTTAGTCATGTGTGTGGTGTGTATGGGGTTGTTTGTCATGTGTGTATGGGATTGTTTGTCATGTGTGTATGGGATTGTTTGTCGTGTGTGGTGTGTGTAAGGGATTGTTTGTCGTGTGTGGTGTGTGTATGGGATTGTTACATATGTGTGGTGTGTGTACGGGATTGTTTGTCATGTGTGTATGGGATTGTTTGTCATGTGTGTATGGGATCGTTTGTCATGTGTGTATGTGATTGTTTGACGTGTGTGGTGTGTGTAAGGGATTGTTTGGCATGTGTGAGGTATGTGTGGTAGAACATGTGGAGCTCATACTCCTGATTCACCTCCTCCACTGGGCACCGCAGCCAGTCAGTTCAGACAATTACACATGGTCCATGACACGGTGACAAGCATCATAGTTTGTCCCGGCCCTGTGTGTGTGTGTGTGTGTGTGTGTGTGTGTGTGTGTGTGTGTGAGAGAGTGTGTGTGTTTGAGTGATATGTAATACACCTTACACTTAGCTTTATACCTGCCCTTCGGGCTGAACAACACACTCTTGTAAAGAGAAAAGATGTGTGACTGTAGTGTATAGCTTTGGGGTTAGATGGCAGGCTCTTTATTCCGGCCACGCGAGGCTCACGGAAATGTAATATCCTGCTGTTTATTTGGCCTGATTGGTCACAGATGATTCACCCTGCTAATACTCAGCACATGCATCCACTGACACAGCTAGGGACATACGGAGACACAGCTATAGGGACATCACTCTGATGAATAGACACTGTGGACAGGGACAGGGTTCCCAGTGTACTATTAGTTCTGCTGGGGTGGCAGTCACTATGCTCCCATTTACTGTGTAGTCAAGAGGGGCAGAGAGGAATTGAAATGGGGTTAGCACAGAGGCTACAGCACTGAAGTGATTCCCCTATAAGATGCATTTACCGTCAGAGTCCATTCAGCAGAATATAGTGCTCAAGCAGAACGTAGTGCTTCAGCGACGTGTCACCTTGTATCTGGGCTTCTGATTTTCAGAACCCAGACAGTAGCAGTGACAGGACTGTGCATGTTTAAAGACAAATTGACTATAAGGAAAGGCAAATTGGTATGTGTGTGTGTGTTTAATGACACTATGCTGCATTCATGTCTGTGTTGTTATGTGTTTATAACATTTAGACTACGTTACCCATCAGGCTATGCGGGAGGGAGATGGTTAAAGAATGCCTTGCATGGCTAAACATGGAGTTTTCTAGCTGAAGTATGTGTTCATTAAAAGTAGTTAAACCTACGCCCCGGTTTGTCATTGCATAAGGAACAAACATAACGATGTCCACTTTAAATGGAGAATGTATGAATATATACAGTGCCTTCAGTAAGTATTCTGAACACCACATTCTGTTGTGTTACAGCCTGAATTCAAAATGGATTACATATGTTTTTTCTCAAACATCTACACACAATACTCCATGCATGATTTTAGACATTGTAGCACATTTATTGAAAGTGAAATACAGAAATATCTAATTTACATATGTGTTGGTTCTCAGTGATGTGTTGTGTTGGATTTGCCTCATACCTAACCCTGTCAAGCCCTGACCTTAGTATTCTTTGTTTTCTTTATTGTTTTGGTTAGGTCAGGGTGTGACATGGGTGATGTATGTCTAGTTGCCTGTGTCTGCACTAGTTTTATATAGCTTCACGTTCGGTTTGTTGTTTTGTATAGTTTGTTAAGTGTTCTTCGTCTTCATTAAAAAATATGCGCCTTGGTCTCCTCCATACGACGAACGTGACAGAATAACCCACCATAAAAGGACCAAGCAGCGTGATAAGGAGGAACAGAGCTTTGTGGAATCGAGGACTCGGGACGAAATACTGGACGGTAAAACATCCTGGACCTGGGAGGAGGTAATGGCAGGGGACAAGACCCTGCCATGGAAGCAGGTGGAGAGAGCACAGGAGGAACGGTGATGGTATATGGGTACAAGGCTAGCACGGCAGTCCGAGAGGCAGCCCCAAGAAATGTTTAAGTCAGGTAGGAGACCTGAGCCAACTCCTCGTGCTTACCGTGGCGGGCGTCGTACTGGTCAGGCACCGCGCACAGCGCTACATCCCAGCTCCCCGCACCTGCCGGGCTAGGGTGAGGATCCAGCAGATGGTGCCAGCCACGCTCTCCAGACAGCCAGTGTGTCTCCTCGGGCCAGGATATCCTGCGCCGGCGCTGCACACTGTGTCTCCCGTATGTCTGCACAGCCCAGTGCATCCTGTGCCTGCGCCCCGCATGTGCCAGGCTAGAGTCACCATCCAGCCAGGACGGGTTGTGCAGGCCTTTAGCTCGAGACCTCCAGTGCGTCTTCACGGTCCGGTCTATCCAGTACCACCAGTGCCAACACCACGCACCAGACCTCCAGTACGCCTCCACAGCCCAGTACATCCTGTTCCTCCTCCCCGCACTCACCCTGAGGTGCGTGTCCTCGGCCCAGTACCACCAGTGCCGGCACCACGCACCAGGCCACCAGTGCACCTCCAGGGTCCAGTACTCCCTGTTCCTGCTCCTCGCACTCGCCCTGAGGTGCGTGTCCCCAGCCCGGTACCACCAGTGCCGGCACCACGCACCATGCCTATAGTGCACCTCGGCAGTCCAGTATGCCCTGTTCCTCCTCCCCGCACTCGCCCAGAGGTGCGTGTCCTCGGCCCAGTACCACCAGTACCGGCACCACGCACCAGGCCCACAGTGCGCCTCGCCAGTCCAGAGCATCCGGCAACAGTACCCAGTCCAGAGCGTCCGGCTACAGTACCCAGTCCAGAGCGTCCGGCTACAGTACCCAGTCCAGAGCGTCCGGCTACAGTACCCAGTCCAGAGCGTCCGGGCAACAGTACCCAGTCCAGAGCGTCCGGCAACAGTACCCAGTCCAGAGCGTCCGGCAACAGTACCCAGTCCAGAGCGTCCGGCAACAGTCTACAGACCAGGAACCTCCTACGACGGGCCGCAGACCGGAACCTCCTACGACGGGCCGCAAACCGGAACCTCCTACGACGAGCCGCAGACCGGAACCTCCTACGACGGGCCGCAGACCGGAACCTCCTACGACGGGCCGCAGACCGGAACCTCCTACGACGGGCCGCAGACCGGAACCTCCTACGACGGGCCGCAGACCGGAACCTCCTACGACGGGCCGCAGACCGGAACCTCCTACGACGGGCCGCAGACCGGAACCTCCTACTTCGGGTCGCAGTCCGGAACCTACCACGACGGGTCACAGTCCGGAACTTACCACGACGGGTCCCAGTCCGGAACCTACTACGTCGGATCCGCCAGTCTCCCTCCAGTCCGGATCCGCCAGAGTCTCCTTCCAGTCCGGATCCGCCAGAGTCTCCCTCCAGTCCGGATCTGCCTGTGTCTGCACTAGTTTTATATAGCTTCACGTTCGGTTTGTTGTTTTGTATAGTTTGTTAAGTGTTCTTCGTCTTCATTAAAAAATATGTATTCATCTTACGCTGCGCCTTGGTCTCCTCCATACGATGAACGTGACAAACGCTTTGTATTCAGGACATAAAGAGTAGACTACGTTACCCAGTTTAATGGCTTAAACTCTGTAACTGTTTTAAACTCACCATTGGCCTCGTTGTGAATTCCCTGAGCGGTTTCCTTCCTATCCGGCAACTGAGTAAGACGGGTGCCTGCATGTTTGTAGTGACTGGGTGTATTGATACACCATGCAAAGTGTATTTAATAACTTCACAATGCTCAAAGGGATATTCAATGTCTGTTTTTTTTTTACCCATCTACCAATGGGTGCCCTTCTTTGCGAGACATTGGAAAACCTCCCTGGTCTTTGTGGTTGAATCTGTGTTTGAAATTCACTGCTCAACTGAGGGATGCTAAATATAATTGTATGTGTGGGGTACAGAGATGAAGAAGTCATTTGAAAATCATGGCAAACAATATTATTGCACAGAGAGTGAGTCCATGCAACTTATTATGTGACTTGTTAAGCACATTTTTACTCCTGAACTTAAGCTTGCCATAACAAAGAGGTTGAATACTTATTGGCTCAAGACATTTCAGCTTTGCATTTTTTATTCATTTCTTAAAACATAATTCCAATGAGACTTTATGGGGTATTGTGTAGTAGGCCAGTGACAGAAAATCTCAATTAAATACATTTTAAATTCAGGCTGTAACACAACAAAATGTAGAACAAGTCAAGGGCTGTGAATACTTTCTGAAAACACTTCAAATATTGCAGAATGACCTGTGATAGGACTGCACTTACTCCCATCACTTGCTCCACACACACACACACACACACACACACACACACACACACACACACACACACACACACACACACACACACACACACACACACACACACACACACACACACACACACACGCACACACACACACACACACACACACACACACACACACACACACACACACACACACACGGAATGAGATAAATATGGAGAGGGTTAAGACTCGTCCCTGGTTAATGGAGGGTCCAGGCACACATCTGCTTTACCAATGTGGGTCAGACAGAGAGAGAGTTTAACTGCTTCAACACAGAGACACCATATACACCCATCACAGCTAACCACAGAGGGTGTGGAGAAGAGAAAGGGGAAGGAAAATGGGAGGGAGAGGAGAGGAGGAAGGGGTGGGAAAGAGGGAGAGAAGGGGAAGGAGAGGGAAGGTGGAGCCAGAGAGAGATGGGAAGGGAGGAAAAGACGAGCACGATTGCAAAAAACAAAGAAAAAGTAGCCAAGATGAAGGAAAGGACTAAGTTTATGGAAGGGTCCCAAAAAAGAATAATCAAAACAAAGAAAGAATAGGAAATACAGCAAATGTTCAAATTATGACGCAGATTCCTATCAATGTGGAGGACATGTGATGCTCTAGTCATTTGTGTATCATTGGTTTCACCTTGCCGGCCATCTGGTGGGAAGTATTTGCCAGACAGGAGCAGGGTCTTCCTCTTGATAGGAGCAGCATGTCTCCCTGGCCTCTGATTGGCTGACAGACAGGAAGTGTAGCAGAGGAATGTGTCTGGTTTGAGGATGGAGACCAAGTGCTCAGTGTTCAGCTCTACAGTTATTGAGTTATTATTATGGAGTAATGGAGGCTGGTCTGCCAGGAAGGACTAGGGATAAACTGTGGATGAAACTCAGGGAACCTTCCCAGGTGTGTGTGTTTACTGTGTTTGTGTGCGTGTGCAGGTGTGCATGTGTGTGTGTGTGTCGGGCAGGGATGTGTTGATGTGGGTTGTGTTAGAGTGTTTGGAGTGCTGACAGGTCCAGATGGACCCATAAGCAGGAGGCTCCCCAGTAATCTAAAGGAGATCAAGGGGGTAGAGTGGTGGTAAGGTGGTGGTTGGGTGCGGGGCTGGGGCTGCTGGGGATAAGACTGGGATAAGGCTGGGGATAAGGCTGGGGATAAGACTGGGATAAGGCTGGGATAAGGCTGGGATAAGGCTGGGGCTAAGACGGGGTTAAGGCTGAAGGCTAGGGGTAAGGCTGGGGCTAAGGTTGGGGCTGGGGATAACGCCAGGGCTGGGGTGAAGGCTGGGGCTGGGGCTAAGCCTAGAGCTAAGACTGGGCTAAGGTTGGGGCTGGGGCTAAGACTGGGCTAAGGTTGGGGCTGGGGATAACGCCAGGGCTGGGGTGAAGGCTGGGGCTAAGACTGGGCTAAGGTTGGGGCTGGGGCT
This sequence comes from Oncorhynchus kisutch, assembly GCF_002021735.2. NCBI lineage: Eukaryota > Metazoa > Chordata > Actinopteri > Salmoniformes > Salmonidae > Oncorhynchus > Oncorhynchus kisutch. The sequence continues at coordinate 23,696,409 of NC_034197.2, read as the reverse complement.
AAGGCTGGGGCTGGGGCTGGGGCTAAGGCTATGGCTGGGGCTAAGGCTGTGGCTGGGGATAAGGCTGTGGCTAAGGCTGGGGATAAGGCTTGGGCTAAGGCTGGGGGTTAAGACTAGGGCTGGGGATAAGACTGGGGCTAAGACTGGAGCTGAGGATAGGGCTGGGGATATGGCTGTGGCTGGGGACAAAGCTGGGGCTGGGGATAAGGCTGTGGTTAAGACAAAGGCTAAGGCCGGGGATAAAGCTGTGGATGGGGATAAGGCTAGGGCTGGGGCTGGGACTGAGAATAAGGATGAGGCTGAGGCTGGGGCTGGGACTGTGTGAGGTTGTTTGTGTCAGGCAGAAGGTGCTGAGTGGTGTGTGTTGGTAGAGAAACAGCACCAGGTTAGGACTGGTATCAGGAACAGATCAGGAAAACAGATTAGATGATTCGTTGTCCAGGGTTACGATAAAAATGTTGAGCCATTGGGGTACTGGTGGACTGGAGTTGGGAAACACTGGTATAAGAGGTTAAAGGTAGAAGCAGGGGAAACAGGTCAAAATAAAGAGGATTAGAGAGGAATATACTGCAGTTAAATGGATCCTTTTTTATTTAACAGTAATGTAGAGAATACGGTACATGTACTGTATGGTTGGAGCTTATTGCTCAGATATTAACAATGAAGTGAGTGGCTCATTGATTGTGGTTGAAACCACATTTAAAGCATCACGTGTCTTTCAGTGTTCCTTTTCTAACTCTTGTTTATTGACTTGCTATTGGTGGTTTCACTATGAGTCACCCTCTTACATCAGAGTCACTCGTTAAACACGTTGGGTTTAATTTACTATGCAATGAGCTCACCAGTGTGTGTGTGTGTGTGTGTGCGTGTGCGTGTGTGTGTGTGTGTACTATAAGTGAGGGGAAGTCACAGGGCAAGTCACTGTGTGGTCTAGTTGTGGTCCAGTTGAGTGGGTGTTACGATCCATGGTTCCTCTGATCAACAGAATAAAACCATGCAAACAGACGCTGTGTTCTCCGAGGGGTGACAGGACAGTGGGAGGAGGTGACAGTAGTGTTCCTCAAGTGAGAAGGCCATACTGGGTGACTCAAGATGGACACAGTCACAAAGAGTCCACAGAACAGACAGACCACCAGTGTGTGTGTGTGTGTGTGTGTGTGTGTGTGTGTGTGTGTGTGTGTGTGTGTGTGTGTGTGTGTGTGTGTGTGTGTGTGTGTGTGTGTGTGTGTGTGTGTGTGTGTGTATGTGTGTGTATGTGGATCAGAAGTCCCCACAAGAATAGAAAAACAAACAAAAATTTTACCAATTGGGGACATTTGGTTGGTCCTCACAAGGTCAAATGCTATTTCTAGTGGGTTTAGGGTTAAGGTTAGAATTAGGGTTAGGGTTAGGAGCTAGGGTTAGATTTAGGGTTAGAGTTAAGGTTAGGGTTAGGGATAGGGTAAGAGTACGGGTTATGGTTAGTTTTAGGGTTAGGGGTCAGGAAAAATAGGATTTTGAACGGGACTTTTTAAATTTTATTTACATTTATTTACCCAGGTAGGCTAGTTGAGAACAAGTTCTCATTTACAACTGCCGACCTGTCCAAGATAAAGCAAAGAAGTTCGACACAAACAACAACACAGAGTTACACATGGAATAAACAAGCGTACAGTCAATAACACAATAGAAAAAAAAGAAAGTCTATATACAGTGTGTACAAATGGAGTGAGGAGGTAAGGCAATAAATAGGCCATAGTAGTGAAGTAATTACAATTTAGAAAATTAACACTGGAGTGATAGATGAGCAAATGGTGATGTGCAAGTACAAATACTGGTGTGCAAAAGAGCAGAAAAGTAAATAAAAACTATGGGGATGAGGTAGGTAGATTGTGTGGGCTATTTACAGATGGGCTATGTACAGCTACAGCGATTAGTTTTCTGCTCAGATAGCTGATGTTTAAAGTTAGTGAGGGAAATATGTCTCCAGCTTCAGCAATTTTTGCAATTCGTTCCAATCATTGGCAGCCGAGAAATGTAAGGAAAGGCGGCCAAAGGAGGTGTTGGCTTTGTGAATGACCAGTGAGATATACCTGCTGGAGCGCGTGCTACGGGTGGGTGTTGTTATCGTGACCAGGGAGCTGAGATAAGGAGGAGCTTTACCTAGTAAAGACTTATAGATGACCTGGAGCTAGTGGGTCTGGCGACGAATATGTAGCGAGGGCCAGCCAACGAGAGCATACTGCGAAATAGGAAGCCGATTCCAGATTTAATTTTGGATTGGAGATGTTTAATATGAGTCTGAAAGGAGAGTTTACTGTCTAAGTCCAGAGTAGTGATGCTAGTCGGGTAGGCGGATGCGGGCAGCGAACGGTTGAAAAGCATGCATTTGGGTCTACTAACGTTTAAGCAGTTGGAGGCCACGGAAGGAGTGTTGTATGGCATTGAAGTTTGTTTGGAGGTTAATTAACACAGTGTCCAATGAAGGGCCAGATGTATACAGAATGGTGTTGTCTGCAAAGAGGTGGATCAGGGAATCACCCGCAGCAAGAGCGACATCGTTGATATATACAGAGAATAGAGTCGGCCCGAGAATTGAACCCTGTGGTACCCCATAGAGACTGCCAGTGGTCCGGACAACAGGCTCTCCGATTTGACACACTGAACTCTGTCTGAGAAGTAGTTGGTGAACCAGGCGAGGCAGTCATTAGAGAAACCTAGGCTGTTGAGTCTGCCGATAAGAATGTGGTGACTGACAGAGTCAAAAGCCTTGGCCAGGTCGATGAAGACAGCTGCACAGTTCTGTCTTTTATCGATAGCGGTTATGATATTGTTGAGTACCTTGAGCGTGGCTGAGGTGCACCCATGACCAGCTCGAAAACCGGATTGCACAGCGAATGAAGGTACGGTGGGAATCGAAATGGTCAGTGATCTGTTTGTTAACTTGGCTTTCAAAGACTTTAGAAAAGCAGGACAGGAAGGATATAGGTCTGTAACAGTTTGGGTCTAGAGTGTCAACCCCTTTGAAGAGGGGGATGACCGCGGCAGCTTTCCAATCTTTAGGAATCTCAGACGATACGAAAGAGAGGTTGAACAGGCTAGTAATAGGTGTTGCAACAATGGCGCCGGAAAACTTTAGAAAAGGGTCCAGATTGTTTAGCCCAGCTGATTTGTACGGGTCCAGGTTTTGCAGCTTTTTCAGAACATCAGCTATCTGGATTTGGGTGAAGGAGAAGCTGGGGAAGCTCGGGCAAGTAGCTGCGGGGGGTGAGGAGCTGTTGGCCAGGATTGGGGTAGCCAGGAGGAAAGCATGGCCAGCCGTGCTTTAGCCAGGACTAAATTATAGCTGTACAAGAATATGTGTGTGAGTGGACGCGCGTGTGTGTAAAACAAAGATCAGGATGATAATGTACCTTCATAAATACATACATACACACACTCACTCACTCACTCACTCACTCACTCACTCACCCTCTCTCTCTCTCGCTTGCTCGCTCCCTCTCTCTTTCTCATGGCATGACATCATTACACACAAACATGTGGACAAAATACCCATTCTCCCCCTCACACACCCATGATGGTGCCTCTGTGGGTAACTGATGGTCCGTCTCCTCTCTGTGTCTTTGATGCGTCTGTATCAGGTCTGTATTAGGTCTGTATCAGGTCTGTATCAGGGTTGATGTGAATAGTTGTGTGACTGGCAGCCTACAACATACTGCCTTCTCTTACACAGCACATGGTAGTATTTACCTTCTCTAATCATTCCCAGTCCTTCTCTCCTCTCCCCCTCTATCTACATGAATGGAATGATGTCATCCGCTCCCGTTTTGGCTTTTGTGGCCAGTCTGTGTGAGTGCAGCAATTCAAGTGTGTTTGGTGGGCAGTATGGGTGTGTGTATGTGTGTTTTGGATTTAGACAACATGAATAATTATGATAGAGCACTGATCTTCAGGACTGGGGAGTGATGGGGTGTAGTATAGTGGTAGTTGGGTTGGGGTGTAGTATAGTGGTAGTTGGGTTGGGGTGTAGTATAGTGGTAGTTGGGTTGGGGTGTAGTATAGTGGTAGTTGGGTTGGGGTGTAGTATAGTGGTAGTTGGGTTGGGGTGTAGTATAGTGGTAGTTGGGTTGGGGTGTAGTATAGTGGTAGTTGGTTGGGGTGTGATGGGGTGTAGTATAGAGGTAGGTGTGATGGGGTGTGATGGGGTGTAGTATAGAGGTAGTTGGGTGGGGGTGTGATGGGGTGTAGTATAGTGGTAGTTGGGTTGGGGTGTGATGGGGTGTAGTATAGTGGTAGTTGGGTTGGGGTGTGATGGGGTGTAGTATAGAGGTAGTTGGGTTGGGGTGTGATGGGGTGTAGTATAGTGGTAGTTGGGTTGGGGTGTGATGGGGTGTAGTATAGTGGTAGTTGGGTTGGGGTGTGATGGGGTGTAGTATAGTGGTAGTTGGGTTGGGGTGTGATGGGGTGTAGTATAGTGGTAGTTGGGTTGGGGTGTGATGGGGTGTAGTATAGTGGTAGTTGGGTTGGGGTGTGATGGGGTGTAGTATAGTGGTAGTTGGGTTGGGGTGTGATGGGGTGTAGTATAGTGGTAGTTGGGTTGGGGTGTGATGGGGTGTAGTATAGTGGTAGTTGGGTTGGGGTGTGATGGGGTGTAGTATAGTGGTAGTTGGGTTGGGGTGTGATGGGGTGTAGTATAGTGGTAGTTGGGTTGGGGTGTGATGGGGTGTAGTATAGAGGTAGTTGGGTTGGGGTGTGATGGGGTGTAGTATAGAGGTAGTTGTGATGGGGTGTAGTATAGTGGTAGTTGTGATGGGGTGTGATGGGGTGTAGTATAGTGGTAGTTGGGTTGGGGTGTGATGGGGTGTAGTATAGAGGTAGTTGTGATGGGTGTAGTATAGAGGTAGTTGTGATGGGGTGTAATAGGGTGTAGTATAGGGGTAGTTGGGTTGGGGTGTGATAGGCGTGTAGTATAGAGGTAGTTGTGATGGGGTGTAATAGGGTGTAGTATAGAGGTAGTTGGGTTGGGGTGTGATAGGGGTGTAGTATAGAGGTAGTTGGGTTGGGGTGTGATAGGGGTGTAGTATAGAGGTAGTTGTGATGGGGTGTAATAGGGTGTAGTATAGAGGTAGTTGTGATGGGGTGTAGTATAGAGGTAGTTGGGTTGGGGTGTGATAGCGGTGTAGTATAGAGGTAGTTGTGATGGGGTGTGTTGGGGTGTAGTATAGAGGTAGTTGTGATGGGGTGTAGTATAGAGGTAATTGTGATGGGGTGTAGTATAGAGGTAGTTGGGTTGGGGTGTGATGGGGTGTAGTATAGAGGTAGTTGTGATAGGGTGTAGTATAGAGGTAGTTGCGTTGGGGTGTGATAGCGGTGTAGTATAGAGGTAGTTGTGATGGGGTGTGTTGGGGTGTAGTATAGAGGTAGTTGTGATGGGGTGTAGTATAGAGGTAGTTGTGATGGGGTGTAGTATAGAGGTAGTTGTGATGGTGTGTAGTATAGAGGTAGTTGGGTTAGGGTGTGATGGGGTGTAGTATAGAGGTAGTTGGGTTGGGGTGTGATAGGGGTGTAATATAGAGGTAGTTGTGATGGGGTGTAGTATAGAGGTAGTTGGCATGGGGTGTGATAGGGGTGTAGTATAGAGGTAGTTGGGTTGGGGTGTGATGGGGTGTAGTATAGAGGTAGTTGGGTTGGGGTGTGATAGGGGTGTAGTATAGAGGTAGTTAGGTTGGGGTGTGATAGGGGTGTATTATAGAGGTAGTTGGGTTGGGGTGTGATAGGGGTGTAATATAGAGGTGTAGTATAGAGGTAGTTGTGATGGGGTGTAGTATAGAGGTAGTTGTGATGGGCTGTAGTATAGAGGTAGTTGGGTTGGGGTGTGCTAGGGGTGTAGTATAGAGGTAGTTGGGTTGGGGTGTGCTAGGGGTGTAGTATAGAGGTAGTTGTGATGGGGTGTAGTATAGAGGTAGTTGGGTTGGGGTGTGCTAGGGGTGTAGTATAGAGGTAGTTGGGTTGGGGTGTGCTAGGGGTGTAGTATAGAGGTAGTTGGGTTGGGGTGTGCTAGGGGTGTAGTATAGAGGTAGTTGGGTTGGGGTGTGATAGGGGTGTAGTATAGAGGTAGTTGGGTTGGGGTGTAATAGGGTGTAGTATAGAGGTAGTTGGGTTGGGGGTGTGCTAGGGGTGTAGTATAGAGGTAGTTGGGTTGGGGTGTTCTAGGGGTGTAGTATAGAGGTAGTTGTGATGGGGTGTAGAATAGAGGTAGTTGGGTTGGGGTGTGCTAGGGGTGTAGTATAGAGGTAGTTGGGTTGGGGTGTGCTAGGGGTGTAGTATAGAGGTAGTTGGGTTGGGGTGTAATAGGGTGTAGTATAGAGGTAGTTGGGTTGGGGTGTGCTAGGGGTGTAGTATAGAGGTAGTTGGGTTGGGGTGTGAAGGGGTGTAGTATAGAGGTAGTTGGGTTGGGGTGTAATAGGGTGTAGTATAGAGGTAGTTGGGTTGGGGTGTGCTAGGGGTGTAGTATAGAGGTAGTTGGGTTGGGGTGTGCTAGGGGTGTAGTATAGAGGTAGTTGGGTTGGGGTGTGCTAGGGATGTAGTATAGAGGTAGTTGTGATGGGGTGTAGTATAGAGGTAGTTGGGTTGGGGTGTGCTAGGGGTGTAGTATAGAGGTAGTTGGGTTGGGGTGTGATAGGGGTGTAGTATAGAGGTAGTTGGGTTGGGGTGTGATAGGGGTGTAATATAGAGGTAGGTGTGATGGGGTGTAGTATAGAGGTAGTTGGGTTGGGGTGTAATAGGGTGTAGTATAGAGGTAGTTGGGTTGGGGTGTGCTAGGGGTTTAGTATAGAGGTAGTTGGGTTGGGGTGTGCTAGGGATGTAGTATAGAGGTAGTTGTGATGGGGTGTAGTATAGAGGTAGTTGGGTTGGGGTGTGCTAGGGGTGTAGTATAGAGGTAGTTCGGTTGGGGGTGTGATAAGGGTGTAGTATAGAGGTAGTTGGGTTGGGGTGTGAAGGGGTGTAGTATAGAGGTAGTTGTGATGGGGGTGTAGTATAGAGGTAGTTGGGTTGGGGTGTGAAGGGGTCTAGTATAGAGGTAGTTGTGATAAGGGTGTAGTATAGAGGTAGTTGGGTTGGGGTGTGATGGGGTGTAGTATAGAGGTAGTTGGGTTGGGGTGTGCTAGGGGTGTAGTATAGAGGTAGTTGGGTTGGGGTGTGATAAGGGTGTAGTATAGAGGTAGTTGGGTTGGGGTGTGATAGGGGTGTAGTATAGAGGTAGTTGGGTTGGGGTGTGATAAGGGTGTAGTATAGAGGTAGTTGGGTTGGGGTGTAATAGGGTGTAGTATAGAGGTAGTTGGGTTGGGGTGTGCTAGGGGTGTAGTATAGAGTTAGTTGGGTTGGGGTGTGCTAGGGGTGTAGTATAGAGGTAGTTGGGTTGGGGTGTGCTAGGGATGTAGTATAGAGGTAGTTGTGATGGGGTGTAGTATAGAGGTAGTTGAGTTGGGGTGTGCTAGGGGTGTAGTATAGAGGTAGTTGGGTTGGGGTGTGATAAGGGTGTAGTATAGAGGTAGTTGGGTTGGGGTGTGATAGGGGTGTAGTATAGAGGTAGTTGGGTTGGGGTGTGATAGGGGTGTAATATAGAGGTAGGTGTGATGGGGTGTAGTATAGAGGTAGTTGGGTTGGGGTGTAATAGGGTGTAGTATAGAGGTAGTTGGGTTGGGGTGTGCTAGGGGTTTAGTATAGAGGTAGTTGGGTTGGGGTGTGCTAGGGATGTAGTATAGAGGTAGTTGTGATGGGGTGTAGTATAGAGGTAGTTGGGTTGGGGTGTGCTAGGGGTGTAGTATAGAGGTAGTTGGGTTGGGGTGTGATAAGGGTGTAGTATAGAGGTAGTTGGGTTGGGGTGTGAAGGGGTGTAGTATAGAGGTAGTTGTGATGGGGGTGTAGTATAGAGGTAGTTGGGTTGGGGTGTGAAGGGGTGTAGTATAGAGGTAGTTGTGATAAGGGTGTAGTATAGAGGTAGTTGGGTTGGGGTGTGATGGGGTGTAGTATAGAGGTAGTTGGGTTGGGGTGTGCTAGGGGTGTAGTATAGAGGTAGTTGGGTTGGGGTGTGATAAGGGTGTAGTATAGAGGTAGTTGGGTTGGGGTGTGATAGGGGTGTAGTATAGAGGTAGTTGGGTTGGGGTGTGATAAGGGTGTAGTATAGAGGTAGTTGGGTTGGGGTGTGATAGGGGTGTAGTATAGAGGTAGTTGGGTTGGGGTGTGCTAAGGGTGTAGTATATAGGTAGTTGGGCTGGGGTGTGATAAGGGTGTAGTATAGAGGTAGTTGGGTTGGGGTGTGATAGGGGTGTAGTATAGAGGTAGTTGGGTTGGGGTGTGCTAGGGGTGTAGTATAGAGGTAGTTGGGTTGGGTGTTGATAAGGGTGTAGTATAGAGGTAGTTGGGTTGGGGTGTGATAGGGGTGTAGTATTGAGGTAGTTGGGTTGGGGTGTGATAGGGGTGTAGTATTGAGGTAGTTGGGTTGGGGTGTGATAGGGGTGTAGTATAGAGGTATTTGGGTTGGGTGTGATAGGGGTGTAGTATAGAGGTAGTTGGGTTGGGGTGTGATAGGGGTGTAGTATTGAGGTAGTTGGGTTGGGGTGTGATAAGGGTGTAGTATAGAGGTAGTTGGGTTGGGGTGTGATAGGGGTGTAGTATAGAGGTAGTTGGGTTGGGGTGTGCTAAGGGTGTAGTATATAGGTAGTTGGGCTGGGGTGTGATAAGGGTGTAGTATAGAGGTAGTTGGGTTGGGGTGTGATAGGGGTGTAGTATAGAGGTAGTTGGGTTGGGGTGTGCTAGGGGTGTAGTATAGAGGTAGTTGGGTTGGGGTGTGATAAGGGTGTAGTATAGAGGTAGTTGGGTTGGGGTGTGATAGGGGTGTAGTATTGAGGTAGTTGGGTTGGGGTGTGATAGGGGTGTAGTATTGAGGTAGTTGGGTTGGGGTGTGATAGGGGTGTAGTATAGAGGTATTTGGGTTGGGGTGTGATAGGGGTGTAGTATAGAGGTAGTTGGGTTGGGGTGTGATAGGGGTGTAGTATTGAGGTAGTTGGTTGCAATTGCAACAAATAATCTGCTTAGACCCCAACCAAGGAACATCAAAAGTCGTGCTATAAATTCACAGACAACACAAAGATTCCTTGATGCCCTTCCAGACTCCCTCTGCCTACCCAAGGACGCCAGAGGACAAAAATCAGTTAACCACCTAACTGAGGATCTCAATCTAACCTTGCGCAATACCCTAGATGCAGTTGCACCCCTAAAAACAAAAAAAATGTCTCATAAGAAACTAGCTCCCTGGTACACAGAAAATACCCGAGCTCTGAAGCAAGCTTCCAGAAAATTGGAACGGAAATGGCGCCACACCAAACTGGAAGTCTTCCGACTAGCTTGGAAGGACGGTACCGTGCAGTACCGTAGAGCCCTTACTGCTGCTCGATCATCCTATTTTTCTAACTTAATTGAGGAAAATAAGAACAATCCGAAATTCCTTTTTAATACTGTCGCAAAGCTAACTAAAAAGCAGCATTCCCCAAGAGAGGATGACTTTCACTTTAGCAGTGATAAATTCATGAACTTCTTTGAGGAAAAGATTATGATTATTAGAAAGCAAATTACGGACTCCTCTTTAAACCTGCGTATTCCTCCAAACCTCAGTTGTCCTGAGTCTGCACAACTCTGCCAGGACCTAGGATCAAGAGAGACGCTCAAGTGTTTTAGTACTATATCTCTTGACACAATGATGAAAATAATCATGGCCTCTAAACCTTCAAGCTGCATACTGGACCCTATTCCAACTAAACTACTGAAAGAGCTGCTTCCTGTGCTTGGCCCTCCTATGTTGAACATAATAAATGGCTCTCTATCCACTGGATGTGTACCAAACTCACTAAAAGTGGCAGTAATAAAGCCTCTCTTGAAAAAGCCAAACCTTGACCCAGAAAATATAAAAAACTATCGGCCTATATCGAATCTTCCATTCCTCTCAAAATTTTTTAGAGAAGGCTGTTGCGCAGCAACTCACTGCCTTCCTGAAGACAAACAATGTATACGAAATGCTTCAGTCTGGTTTTAGACCCCATCATAGCACTGAGACGGCACTTGTGAAGGTGGTAAATGACATTTTAATGGCATCGGACCGAGGCTCTGCATCTGTCCTCGTGCTCCTAGACCTTAGTGCTGCTTTTGATACCATCGATCACCACATTCTTTTGGAGAGATTGGAAACCCAAATTGGTCTACACGGACATGTTCTGGCCTGGTTTAGATCTTATCTGTCGGAAAGATATCAGTTTGTCTCTGTGAATGGTTTGTCCTCTGACAAATCAACTGTAAATTTCGGTGTTCCTCAAGGTTCCGTTTTAGGACCACTATTGTTTTCACTATATATTTTACCTCTTGGGGATGTTATTCGAAAACATAATGTAAACTTTCACTGCTATGCGGATGACACACAGCTGTACATTTCAATGAAACATGGTGAAGCCCCAAAATTGCCCTCGCTAGAAGCATGTGTTTCAGACATAAGGAAGTGGATGGCTGCAAACTTTCTACTATTAAACTCGGACAAAACAGAGATGCTTGTTCTAGGTCCCAAGAAACAAAGAGATCTTCTGTTGAATCTGACAATTAATCTTAATGGTTGTACAGTCGTCTCAAATAAAACTGTGAAGGACCTCGGCGTTACTCTGGACCCTGATCTCTCTTTTGAAGAACATATCAAGACCATTTCGAGGACAGCTTTTTTCCATCTACGTAACATTGCAAAAATCAGAAACTTTCTGTCCAAAAATGATGCAGAAAAATTAATCCATGCTTTTGTCACTTCTAGGTTAGACTACTGCAATGCTCTATTTTCCGGCTACCCGGATAAAGCACTAAATAAACTTCAGTTAGTGCTAAATACGGCTGCTAGAATCCTGACTAGAACCAAAAAATTTGATCATATTACTCCAGTGCTAGCCTCTCTACACTGGCTTCCTGTCAAAGCAAGGGCTGATTTCAAGGTTTTACTGCTAACCTACAAAGCATTACATGGGCTTGCTCCTACCTATCTCTCTGATTTGGTCCTGCCGTACATACCTATACGTACGCTACGGTCACAAGACGCAGGCCTCCTAATTGTCCCTAGAATTTCTAAGCAAACAGCTGGAGGCAGGGCTTTCTCCTATAGAGCTCCATTTTTATGGAACGGTCTGCCTACCCATGTCAGAGACGCAAACTCGGTCTCAACCTTTAAGTCTTTACTGAAGACTCATCTCTTCAGTGGGTCATATGATTGAGTGTAGTCTGGCCCAGGAGTGGGAAGGTGAACGGAAAGGCTCTGGAGCAACGAACCGCCCTTGCTGTCTCTGCCTGGCCGGTTCCCCTCTTTCCACTGGGATTCTCTGCCTCTAACCCTATTACAGGGGCTGAGTCACTGGCTTGCTGGGGCTCTCTCATGCCGTCCCTGGAGGGGGTGCGTCACCTGAGTGGGTTGATTCACTGTTGTGGTCATCCTGTCTGGGTTGGCGCCCCCCCCCCCTTGGGTTGTGCCGTGGCGGAGATCTTTGTGGGCTATACTCAGCCTTGTCTCAGGATGGTAAGTTGGTGGTTGAAGATATCCCTCTAGTGGTGTGGGGGCTGTGCTTTGGCAAAGTGGGTGGGGTTATATCCTTCCTGTTTGGCCCTGTCCGGGGGTGTCCTCGGATGGGGCCACAGTGTCTCCTGACCCCTCCTGTCTCAGCCTCCAGTATTTATGCTGCAGTAGTTTATGTGTCGGGGGGCTGGGGTCAGTTTGTTATATCTGGAGTACTTCTCCTGTCCTATTCGGTGTCCTGTGTGAATCTAAGTGTGCGTTCTCTAATTCTCTCCTTCTCTCTTTCTTTCTCTCTCTCGGAGGACCTGAGCCCTAGGACCATGCCCCAGGACTACCTGACATGATGACTCCTTGCTGTCCCCAGTCCACCTGGCCATGCTGCTGTTCCAGTTTCAACTGACCTGAGCCCTAGGACCATGCCCCAGGACTACCTGACATGATGACTCCTTGCTGTCCCCAGTCTACCTGGCCATGCTGCTGCTCCAGTTTCAACTTCCACCTGACTGTGCTGCTGCTCTAGTTTCAACTGTTCTGCCTTATTATTATTCGACCATGCTGGTCATTTATGAACATTGAACATCTTGACCATGTTCTGTTATAATCTCCACCCGGCACAGCCAGAAGAGGACTGGCCACCCCACATAGCCTGGTTCCTCTCTAGGTTTCTTCCTAGGTATTGGCCTTTCTAGGGAGTTTTTCCTAGCCACCGTGCTTCTACACCTGCATTGCTTGCTGTTTGGGGTTTTAGGCTGGGTTTCTGTACAGCACTTTGAGATATCAGCTGATGTACGAAGGGCTATATAAATAAATTTGATTTGATTTGATTTGATTAGTATAGAGGTAGTTGGGTTGGGGTGTGATAGGGGTGTAGTATAGAGGTAGTTGGGTTGGGGTGTGATAGGGGTGTAGTATTGAGGTATTGGGTTTTGGTGTGTGATAGGGGTGTAGTATTGAGGTAGTTGGGTTGGGGGTGTGATAGGGGGTGTAGTATAGAGGTAGTTGGGTTGGGGTGTGCTAGGGGTGTAGTATAGAGGTAGTTGGGTTGGGGTTTGATAGGGGTGTAGTATAGAGGTAGTTGGGTTGGGGTGTGATAGGGGTGTAGTATTGAGGTAGTTGGGTTGGGGTGTGATAGGGGTGTAGTATTGAGGTAGTTGGGTTGGGTGTGATAGGGGTGTAGTATAGGAGGTAGTTGGGTTGGGGTGTGATAGGGGTGTAGTATTGAGGTAGTTCGGTTGGGGTTGTGATAGGGGTGTAGTATAGAGGTAGTTGGGTTGGGGTGATAGGGGTGTAGTATAGAGGTAGTTGGGTTGGGGTGTGATAGGGGTGTAGTATTGAGGTAGTTGGGTTGGGGTGTGATAGGGGTGTAGTATTGAGGTAGTTGGGTTTGGGTGTGATAGGGGTGTAGTAATAGAGGTAGTTGGGTTGGGGTGTGATAGGGGTGTAGTATATGAGGTAGTTGGGTTTGGGGGTGTGATAGGGGTGTAGTTATTAGAGGTAGTTGGGTTGGGGTGTGATAGGGTGTAGTATTGAGGTAGTTGGGTTGGGGTGTGATAGGGGTGTAGTATAAGAGGTAGTTGGGTTGGGGTGTGATAGGGGTGTAGTATAGAGGTAGTTGGGTTGGGGTGTGATAGGGGGTGTAGTATTGAGGTAGTTGGGTTGGGTGTGATAGGGGTGTAGTATGAGGTAGTTGGGTGGGGTGTGATAGGGGTGTAGTATAGAGGTATTTGGGTTGGGGGTTGTGATAGGGGTGTAGTATAGAGGTAGTTTGGGTTGGGGTGTGATAGGGGTGTAGTATTGAGGTAGTTGGTTGCAATTGCAACAAATAATCTGCTTAGACCCCAACCAAGGAACATCAAAAGTCGTGCTATAAATTCACAGACACACAAAGATTCCTTGATGCCCTTCCAGACTCCCTCTGCCTACCCAAGGACGCCAGAGGACAAAATCAGTTAACCACCTAACTGAGGATCTCAATCTAACCTTGCGCAATACCCTAGATGCAGTTGCACCCCTAAAAACAAAAAAAATGTCTCATAAGAAACTAGCTCCCTGGTACACAGAAAATACCCGAGCTCTGAAGCAAGCTTCCAGAAAATTGGAACGGAAATGGCGCCACACCAAACTGGAAGTCTTCCGACTAGCTTGGAAGGACGGTACCGTGCAGTACCGTAGAGCCCTTACTGCTGCTCGATCATCCTATTTTCTAACTTAATTGAGGAAAATAAGAACAATCCGAAATTCCTTTTAATACTGTCGCAAAGCTAACTAAAAAGCAGCATTCCCCAAGAGAGGATGACTTTCACTTTAGCAGTGATAAATTCATGAACTTCTTTGAGGAAAAGATTATGATTATTAGAAAGCAAATTACGGACTCCTCTTTAAACCTGCGTATTCCTCCAAACCTCAGTTGTCCTGAGTCTGCACAACTCTGCCAGGACCTAGGATCAAGAGAGACGCTCAAGTGTTTTAGTACTATATCTCTTGACACAATGATGAAATAATCATGGCCTCTAAACCTTCAAGCTGCATACTGGACCCTATTCCAACTAAACTACTGAAAGAGCTGCTTCCTGTGCTTGGCCCTCCTATGTTGAACATAATAAATGGCTCTCTATCCACTGGATGTGTACCAAACTCACTAAAAGTGGCAGTAATAAAGCCTCTCTTGAAAAAGCCAAACCTTGACCCAGAAAATATAAAAAACTATCGGCCTATATCGAATCTTCCATTCCTCTCAAAAATTTTAGAGAAGGCTGTTGCGCAGCAACTCACTGCCTTCCTGAAGACAAACAATGTATACGAAATGCTTCAGTCTGGTTTTAGACCCCATCATAGCACTGAGACGGCACTTGTGAAGGTGGTAAATGACATTTTAATGGCATCGGACCGAGGCTCTGCATCTGTCCTCGTGCTCCTAGACCTTAGTGCTGCTTTTGATACCATCGATCACCACATTCTTTTGGAGAGATTGGAAACCCAAATTGGTCTACACGGACATGTTCTGGCCTGGTTTAGATCTTATCTGTCGGAAAGATATCAGTTTGTCTCTGTGAATGGTTTGTCCTCTGACAAATCAACTGTAAATTTCGGTGTTCCTCAAGGTTCCGTTTTAGGACCCACTATTGTTTTCACTATATATTTTACCTCTTGGGGATGTTATTCGAAAACATAATGTAAACTTTCACTGCTATGCGGATGACACACAGCTGTACATTTCAATGAAACATGGTGAAGCCCCAAAATTGCCCTCGCTAGAAGCATGTGTTTCAGACATAAGGAAGTGGATGGCTGCAAACTTTCTACTATTAAACTCGGACAAAACAGAGATGCTTGTTCTAGGTCCCAAGAAACAAAGAGATCTTCTGTTGAATCTGACAATTAATCTTAATGGTTGTACAGTCGTCTCAAATAAAACTGTGAAGGACCTCGGCGTTACTCTGGACCCTGATCTCTCTTTTGAAGAACATATCAAGACCATTTCGAGGACAGCTTTTTTCCATCTACGTAACATTGCAAAAATCAGAAACTTTCTGTCCAAAAATGATGCAGAAAAATTAATCCATGCTTTTGTCACTTCTAGGTTAGACTACTGCAATGCTCTATTTTCCGGCTACCCGGATAAAGCACTAAATAAACTTCAGTTAGTGCTAAATACGGCTGCTAGAATCCTGACTAGAACCAAAAAATTTGATCATATTACTCCAGTGCTAGCCTCTCTACACTGGCTTCCTGTCAAAGCAAGGGCTGATTTCAAGGTTTTACTGCTAACCTACAAAGCATTACATGGGCTTGCTCCTACCTATCTCTCTGATTTGGTCCTGCCGTACATACCTATACGTACGCTACGGTCACAAGACGCAGGCCTCCTAATTGTCCCTAGAATTTCTAAGCAAACAGCTGGAGGCAGGGCTTTCTCCTATAGAGCTCCATTTTTATGGAACGGTCTGCCTACCCATGTCAGAGACGCAAACTCGGTCTCAACCTTTAAGTCTTTACTGAAGACTCATCTCTTCAGTGGGTCATATGATTGAGTGTAGTCTGGCCCAGGAGTGGGAAGGTGAACGGAAAGGCTCTGGAGCAACGAACCGCCCTTGCTGTCTCTGCCTGGCCGGTTCCCCTCTTTCCACTGGGATTCTCTGCCTCTAACCCTATTACAGGGGCTGAGTCACTGGCTTGCTGGGGCTCTCTCATGCCGTCCCTGGAGGGGGTGCGTCACCTGAGTGGGTTGATTCACTGTTGTGGTCATCCTGTCTGGGTTGGCGGCCCCCCCCCCCTTGGGTTGTGCCGTGGCGGAGATCTTTGTGGGCTATACTCAGCCTTGTCTCAGGATGGTAAGTTGGTGGTTGAAGATATCCCTCTAGTGGTGTGGGGGCTGTGCTTTGGCAAAGTGGGTGGGGTTATATCCTTCCTGTTTGGCCCTGTCCGGGGGTGTCCTCGGATGGGGCCACAGTGTCTCCTGACCCCTCCTGTCTCAGCCTCCAGTATTTATGCTGCAGTAGTTTATGTGTCGGGGGGCTGGGGTCAGTTTGTTATATCTGGAGTACTTCTCCTGTCCTATTCGGTGTCCTGTGTGAATCTAAGTGTGCGTTCTCTAATTCTCTCCTTCTCTCTTTCTTTCTCTCTCTCGGAGGACCTGAGCCCTAGGACCATGCCCCAGGACTACCTGACATGATGACTCCTTGCTGTCCCCAGTCCACCTGGCCATGCTGCTGTTCCAGTTTCAACTGACCTGAGCCCTAGGACCATGCCCCAGGACTACCTGACATGATGACTCCTTGCTGTCCCCAGTCTACCTGGCCATGCTGCTGCTCCAGTTTCAACTTCCACCTGACTGTGCTGCTGCTCTAGTTTCAACTGTTCTGCCTTATTATTATTCGACCATGCTGGTCATTTATGAACATTGAACATCTTGACCATGTTCTGTTATAATCTCCACCCGGCACAGCCAGAAGAGGACTGGCCACCCCCACATAGCCTGGTTCCTCTCTAGGTTTCTTCCTAGGTATTGGCCTTTCTAGGGAGTTTTTCCTAGCCACCGTGCTTCTCCACCTGCATTGCTTGCTGTTTGGGGTTTTAGGCTGGGTTTCTGTACAGCACTTTGAGATATCAGCTGATGTACGAAGGGCTATATAAATAAATTTGATTTGATTTGATTTGATTAGTATAGAGGTAGTTGGGTTTGGGTGTGATAGGGGTGTAGTATAGAGGTAGTTGGGTTGGGGTGTAGAGGGGGTGATAGTATTGAGGTAGTTGGGTTGGGGGGTGTGATAGGGGTGTACGTTATTAGAGGGTAGTTGGGTTGGGGTGTGCTAGGGGGTAGTTAAGAGTTAGTTGGGTTGGGGTGTGCTAGGGTGTAGTTAGAGGTAGTTGGGTGGGGTGTGGGAGGGATGTAGTATAGAGGTAGTTGTGATGGGGTGTAGTATAGAGGTAGTTGAGTTGGGGTGTGCTAGGGGTTAGTATAGAGGTAGTTGGGTTGGGGTGTGATAGGGGTGTATTATAGAGGTAGTTTTGGTTGGGGTGTGATAGGGGTGTAGTATAGAGGTAGTTGGTTGGGGTGTGATAGGGGTGTAATATTTGGGAGGTAGGTGTGATGGGGTGTAGTATAGAGGTAGTTGGGTTGGGGTGTAATAGGGTGTAGTATAGAGGTATTGGGTTGGGGTGTGGTAGGGGTTTAGTATAGAGGTAGTTGGGTTGGGGTGTGCTAGGATGTAGTATAGAGGTAGGTTGTGATGGGTAGTAATAGAGAAGTTGGGTTGGGGTGTGCTAGGGTGTAGTATAGAGGTAGTTGGGGGTGGGGTGTGATAGGGTGTAGTATAGAGGTAGTTGGGTTGGGGTGTGAGGGGTGTAGTATAGAGGTAGTTGTGATGGGGGTGTAGTATAGAGGTAGTTGGGTTGGGGTGTGAAGGGGTGTAGTATAGAGGTAGTTGTGATAAGGTGTATATAGAGGTAGTTGGGTTGGGGTGTGATGGGGTTAGTATAGAGGTAGTTTGGGTTGGGGTGTGCTAGGGGTGTAGTATAGAGGTAGTTGGGTTGGGGTGTGATAAGTTGTAGTATAGAGGTAGTTGGGTTGGGTTGATAGGGGTGTAGTATAGAGGTATTGGGTTGGGGTGTGATAAGGTGTTTATAGAGGTAGTGGGTTGGGTGTGATAGGGGTGTAGTATAGAGGTTTGGGTTGGGGTGCTAAGGGGTATATATAGGTAGTTTGGGCTGTGGTGTGCTAAGGGTGTAGTAGTAGGTAGTTGGTTGGGGTGTGATAGGGGTGTAGTATAGAGGTAGTTTGGTTGGGTGTGCTAGGGGTGTAGTATAGAGGTAGTTGGGTTGGGGTGTGATAGGGTGTATATAGAGGTAGTTGGGTTGGGTGTGAGGGGTGTAGTATAGAGGTAGTTGTTAGGGTGTAGTATAGAGGTAGTTGGGTTTGGGGTGTGAAGGGGGTAGTATAGAGGTAAGTTGTGATAAGGGTGTAGTATAGAGGTAGTTGGGTTGGGGTGTGATAAGGTTGTAGTATAGAGGTAGTTGGGTTGGGGTGTGATAGGGGTGTAGTATAGAGGTAGTTGGGTTGGGGTGTGCTAAGGGTGTAGTAATGAGTTTGGGTTGGGGTGTGAAGGGGTGTAGTATAGGTAGTTGGGTTGGGGTGTGAAGGGGTGTAGTATAGAGGTAGTTGTGATAAGGGTGTAGTATAGAGGTAGTTGGGTTGGGGTGTGCTAGGTTGTAGTATAGAGGTAGTTGGGGGGTGGGATGTGATAGGTGTAGTATAGAGTAGTTTGGTTTGGGGTGTGATAGGGGTGTAGTATAGAGGTAGTTGGGTTGGGGTGTGATAAGGGTGTAGTATTGAGGTAGTTGGGTTGGGGTGTGATAGGGGTGTAGTTGAGGTAGTTGGGTTGGGGTGTGATAGGGGTGTAGTATAGAGGTATTTGGGTTGGGTGTGATAGGGGTGTAGTATAGAGGTAGTTGGGTTGGGGTGTGATAGGGTGTAGTATTGAGGTAGTTTGGTTGGGGTGTGATAGGGGTAGTATTGAGGTAGTTGGGTTGGGGTCTGATAGGGGTGTAGTATTGAGGTAGTTGGGTTGGAGTGTGATAGGGGTGTAGTATAGAGGTAGTTGGTGGGGGGTGATAGGGGTGTAGTATAGAGGTAGTTGGGTTGGAGTGTGATAGGGGTGTAGTATTGAGGTAGTTGGGTTGGGGTGTGATAGGGTGTGTATAGAGGTAGTTGGGTTGGGGTGTGATAGGTGTAGTATGAGGTAGTTGGGTTGGGGTGTGATAGGGTGTAGTATAGAGGTAGTTGTTTGGTGTGATAGGGTGTAGTATAGAGGTAGTTGGGTTGGGGTGTGCTAGGGGTGTAGTATAGAGTAGTTGGGTTGGGGTGTGATAGGGGTGTAGTATAGGGTAGTTGGGTTGGGGTGTGATAGGGGTGTAGTATTGAGGTAGTTTGGGTTGGGGTGTGATAGGGGTGTAGTATTGAGGTAGTTGGGTTGGGGTGTGATAGGGTGTAGTATAGAGGTAGTTGGGTTGGGGTGTGATAGGGTGTAGTATTGAGGTAGTTGGGTTGGGGTGTGATAGGGTGGCAGTATAGAGTAGTTGGGTGGGGTGTGATAGGTGTAGTATTGAGGTAGTTGGGTTGGGGTGTGATAGGGGTGTAGTATTGAGGTAGTTGGGGTTGGGGTGTGATAGGGGTGTAGTATAGAGGTAGTTGTGATAGGGGTGTAGTATAGAGGTAGTTGGTTGGGGTGTGATAGGGGTGTAAGTATAGAGGTAGTTTGGGTTGGGGTGTGATAGGGGTGTAGTATTGAGGGTAGTTGGGTTGGGGTGTGATAGGGGTGTAGTATTGAGGTAGTTGGGTTGGGGTGTGATAGGGGTGTAGTATGAGTAGTTGGGTTGGGGTGTGATAGGGGTGTAGTATTGAGGTAGTTGGGTTGGGGTGTGATAGGGGTGTAGTATAGAGGTAGTTGTGATAAGGGTGTAGTATAGAGGTAGTTGGGTTGGGGTGTGATAGGGGTGTAGTATTGAGGTAGTTGGGATGGGGTGTGATAGGGGTGTAGTATTGAGATAGTTGGGTTGGGGTGTGATAGGGGTGTAGTATAGAGGTAGTTGGGTGGGGTGTGATAGGGTGTAGTATAGAGGTAGTTGGGTTGGGGTGTGATAGGGGTGTAGTATAGGGTAGTTGGGTTGGGGTGTGATAGGGTGTAGTATAGAGGTAGGTGTGATGGGGTGTGTATAGAGGTAGTTGGGTTGGGGTGTAATAGGGTGTAGTATAGAGGTAGTTGGGTTGGGGTGTGCTAGGGTTTAGTATAGAGGTAGTTGGGTTGGGTGTCTAGGGATGTAGTATAGAGGTAGTTGTGATGGGGTTGTAGTATAGAGGTAGTTGGGTTGGGGTGTGTAGGGGTGTAGTATAGAGGTAGTTGGTTGGGGTGTGATAAGGGTAGTATAGAGGTAGTTGGGTTGGGTGTGATAGGGTGTAGTATAGAGGTAGTTGGGTTGGGGTGTGATAAGGGTGTAGTATAGAGGTAGTTGGGTTGGGGTGTGATAGGGGTGTAGTATAGAGGTAGTTGGTTGGGTGTGCTAAGGTGTAGTATAGAGGTAGTTGGGTTGGGGTGTGATAAGGGGTGTAGTATATAAGGTAGTTGGGTTGGGGTGTGATAGGGGTGTAGTATAGAGGTAGTTGGGTTGGGTGTGCTAGGGGTGTAGTATAGAGGTAGTTGGGTTGGGGTGTGATAAGGGTGTAGTATAGAGGTAGTTGGGTTGGGGTGTGAAGGGTTGTATAGAGGTAGTTGTGATGGGGGTGTAGTTAGAGGTAGTTGGGTTGGGGTGTGAAGGGGTGTAGTATAGAGGTAGTTTTGATAAGGGTGTAGTATAGAGGTAGTTGGGTCGGGGTGTGATAGGGTGTAGTATAGAGGTAGTTGGGTTGGGGTGTGATAGGGTGTAGTATAGAGGTAGTTGGGTTGGGGTGTGCTAGGGTGTAGTATAGAGGTAGTTGGGTTGGGGTGATAAGGTGTAGTATAGAGGTAGTTGGGTTGGGGTGGTGATAGGGGTGTAGTATAGAGGTAGTTGGGTTGGGTGTGCTAGGTGTGTTAGAGGGTAGTTGGTTGGGGTGATAGGGGTGTAGTATAGGGTAGTTGGGTTGGGGTGTCTAAGGGTGTAGTATAGAGGTAGTTGGGTTGGGGTGTGATGGGGTGTAGTATAGAGGTAGTTTGGTTTGGGGTGTGATAGGGGTGTAGTATAGAGTAGTTGTGATGGGGTGTATAGGGTGTAGTATAGAGGTTATTGTGATGGGGTGTAGTATAGAGGTAGTTGGGTTGGGGTGTGATAGCGTGTAGTATAGAGGTAGTTGGTGTTGGGTGTGTTGGGGTGTGTTAGAGGTAGTTGTGATGGGTGTAGTATAGAGGTAATTGTGATGGGGTGTAGTATAGAGGTAGTTGGGTTGGGGTGTGATGGGGTGTAGTATAGAGGTAGTTGTGATAGGGTGTAGTATAGAGGTAGTTGGGTTGGGGTGTGATAGCGGTGTAGTATAGAGGTAGTTGTGTATGGGGTGTGTTGGGGGTAGTATAGAGTAGTTGTGATGGGGTGTAGTATAGAGGTAGTTGTGATGGGGTGTAGTATAGAGGTAGTTGTGATGGTGTGTAGTATAGAGGTAGTTGGGTTAGGGTGTGATGGGGTGTAGTATAGAGGTAGTTGGGTTGGGGTGTGATAGGGGTGTAATATAGAGGTAGTTGTGAGGGGTTTAGTATAGAGGTAGTTGGGTTGGGGTGTGATAGGGGTGTAGTATAGAGGTAGTTGGGTTGGGGTGTGATGGGGTGTAGTATAGAGGTAGTTGGGTTGGGGTGTGATAGGGGTGTAGTATAGAGGTAGTTGGGTTGGGGTGTGATAGGGGTGTAGTATAGAGGTAGTTGGGTTGGGGTGTGATAGGGTGTATATAGAGGTGTAGTATAGAGTAGTTGATGGGTGTATGTTAGATGTGTTGTGATGGGCTGTAGTATAGAGGTAGTTGGGTTGGGGTGTGCTAGGGGTAGTATATAGGTAGTTGGGTGGGGTGTGCTAGGGGTGTGTATAGAGGTAGTTGTGATGGGTGTGTATATAGAGGTAGTTTGGTTGGGGTGTGATAGGGGTGTAGTATAGAGGTAGTTGGGTTGGGGTGTGATAGGGTGTAGTATAGAGGTAGTTGGGTTGGGGTGTGCTAGGGGTGTAGTATGAGGTAGTTGGGTTGGGGTGTGATAGGGGTGTAGTATAGAGGTAGTTGGGTTGGGGTGTGATAGGGTAGTATAGAGGTAGTTGGGTTGGGTGTGATAGGGGTGTAGTATAGAGGTAGTTGTGATGGGGTGTAGTATAGAGGTAGTTGGTTGGGGTGTGATAGGGGTGTAGTATAGAGGTAGTTGGGTTGGGGTGTGATAGGGTGTAGTATAGAGGTAGTTGTGATGAGGGTTGTAATAGAGGTAGTTGGGTTGGGGTGTGCTAGGGGTGTAGTATAGAGGTAGTTGGGTTGGGGTGTGATAGGGGTGTAGTATAGAGGTAGTTGGGTTGGGGTGTGATAGGGGTGTAGTATAGAGGTAGTTGGGTTGGGGGTGATGGGGTGTAGTATAGAGGTAGTGGGTTGGGGTGTGATAGGGTGTAGTATAGAGGTAGTTGTGATGGGGTGTAATAGGGTGTAGTATAGAGGTTTTGTGATGGGGTGTAGTATAGAGGTAGTTGGGTTGGGGTGTGATAGGGTGTAGTATAGAGGTAGTTGTGTTGGGGTGTGTTGGGGTGTAGTATAGAGGTAGTTGTGATGGGGTGTAGTATAGAGGAATTTTGATGGGGTGTAGTATAGAGTAGTTGGGTTGGGGTGTGATGGGGTGTAGTATAGAGGTAGTTGTGATAGGGTGTAGTATAGAGGTAGTTGGGTTGGGGTGTGATAGCGGTGTAGTATAGAGGTAGTTGTGATGGGGTGTGTTGGGGTGTAGTATAGAGGTAGTTGTGATGGGGTGTAGTATAGAGGTAGTTGTGATGGGGTGTAGTATAGAGGTAGTTGTGATGGTGTGTAGTATAGAGGTAGTTGGGTTAGGGTGTGATGGGGTGTAGTATAGAGGTAGTTGGGTTGGGGTGTGATAGGGGTGTAATATAGAGGTAGTTGTGATGGGGTGTAGTATAGAGGTAGTTGGCATGGGGTGTGATAGGGGTGTAGTATAGAGGTAGTTGGGTTGGGGGTGTGATGGGGTGTAGTATAGAGGTAGTTGGGTTGGGGTGTGATAGGGGTGTAGTATAGAGGTAGTTAGGTTGGGGTGTGATAGGGGTGTATTATAGAGGTAGTTGGTTGGGGTGTGATAGGGGTGTAATATAGAGGTGTAGTATAGAGGTAGTTGTGATGGGGTGTAGTATAGAGGTAGTTGTGATGGGGTGTAGTATAGAGGTAGTTGTGATGGGCTGTAGTATAGAGGTAGTTGGGTTGGGGTGTGCTAGGGGTGTAGTATAGAGGTAGTTGGGTTGGGGTGTGCTAGGGGTGTAGTATAGAGGTAGTTGTGATGGGTGTAGTATAGAGGTAGTTGGGGTTGGGGTGTGCTAGGGGTGTAGTATAGAGGTCGTAGTTGGGTTGGGGTGTGGCTCAGGGTGTAGTTATAGAGGTAGTTGGGTTGGGGTGTGCTAGGGGTGTAGTATAGAGGTAGTTGGGTTGGGGTGTGGATAGGGGTGTAGTATAGAGGTAGTTGGGTTGGGGTGTAATAGGGTGTAGTATAGAGGTAGTTGGGTTGGGGGTGTGCTAGGGGTGTAGTATAGAGGTAGTTGGGTTGGGGTGTTCTAGGGGTGTAGTATAGAGGTAGTTGTGATGGGGTGTAGAATAGAGGTAGTTGGGTTGGGGTGTGCTAGGGGTGTAGTATAGAGGTAGTTGGGTTGGGGTGTGCTAGGGGTGTAGTATAGAGGTAGTTGGGTTGGGGTGTAATAGGGTGTAGTATAGAGGTAGTTGGGTTGGGGTGTGCTAGGGGTGTAGTATAGAGGTAGTTGGGTTGGGGTGTGAAGGGGTGTAGTATAGAGGTAGTTGGGTTGGGGTGTGCTAGGGGTGTAGTATAGAGGTAGTTGGGTTGGGGTGTGCTAGGGGTGTAGTATAGAGGTAGTTGGGTTGGGGTGTGCTAGGGATGTAGTATAGAGGTAGTTGTGATGGGGTGTAGTATAGAGGTAGTTGGGTTGGGGTGTGCTAGGGGTGTAGTATAGAGGTAGTTGGGTTGGGGTGTGATAGGGGTGTAGTATAGAGGTAGTTGGGTTGGGGTGTGATAGGGGTGTAGTATAGAGGTAGTTGGGTTGGGGTGTGATAGGGTGTAATATAGAGGTAGGTGTGATGGGGTGTAGTATAGAGGTAGTTGGGTTGGGGTGTTAATAGGGTGTAGTATAGAGGTAGTTGGGTTGGGGTGTGATAGGGGTTTAGTATAGAGGTAGTTGGGTTGGGGTGTGCTAGGGGTGTAGTATAGAGGTAGTTGTGATGGGGTGTAGTATAGAGGTAGTTGGGTTGGGTGTTGCTAGGGGTGTAGTATAGAGGTAGTTTCGGTTGGGGTGTGATAAGGGTGTAGTATAGAGGTAGTTGGGTTGGGGTGTGAAGGGGTGTAGTATAGAGGTAGTTGTGATAGGGTGTAGTATAGAGGTAGTTGTGATGGGGGTGTAGTATAGAGGTAGTGGGTTGGGTGTGAAGGGGTCTAGTATAGAGGTAGTTGTGATAAGGGTGTAGTATAGAGGTAGTTGGGGTGGGGGTGTGGATGGGGTGAGTATTAGAGAGGTAGTTGGGTTGGGTGTGCTAGGGGTGTAGTATAGAGGTAGTTGGGTTGGGGTGTATAAGGGTGTAGTATAGAGGTAGTTGGGTTGGGGTGTGATAGGGGTGTAGTATAGAGGTAGTTGGGTTGGGGTGTGATAAGGGTGTAGTATGAGGTAGTTGGGTTGGGGTGTAATAGGGTGTAGTATAGAGGTAGTTGGGTTGGGGTGTGCTAGGGTGTAGTAAAGAGTTAGTTGGGTTGGGGTGTGCTTAGGGGTGTAGTATAGAGGTAGTTGGGTTGGGGTCGTGCTAGGGATGTAGTATAGAGGTAGTTGTGATGGGGTGTAGTATAGAGGTAGTTGAGTTGGGGTGTGCTAGGGTGTAGTATAGAGGTAGTTGGGTTGGGGTGTGATAAGGGTGTAGTATAGAGGTAGTTGGGTTGGGGGTGTGATAGGGGTGTAGTATAGAGGTAGTTGGGTTGGGGTGTGATAGGGGTTGTAATATAGAGGTAGGTGTGATGGGGTGTAGTATAGAGGTAGTGGGTTGGGGTGTATAGGGTGTAGTATAGAGGTAGTTGGGTTGGGGGTGTGCTAGGGGTTTAGTATAGAGGTAGTTGGGTTGGGGTGTGCTAGGGATGTAGTATAGAGGTAGTTGTGATGGGGTGTAGTATAGAGGTAGTTGGGTTGGGGTGTGCTAGGGGTGTAGTATAGAGGTTAGTTGGGTTGGGGTGTGATAAAGGGTGTAGTATAGAGGTAGTTGGGTTGGGGTGTGAAGGGGTGTAGTATAGAGGTAGTTGTGATGGGGGTGTAGTATAGAGGTAGTTGGGTTGGGGTGTGAAGGGGTGTAGTATAGAGGTAGTTGTGATAAGGGTGTAGTATAGAGGTAGTTGGGTTGGGGTGTGATGGGGTGTAGTATAGAGGTAGTTGGGTTGGGGTGTTGCTAGGGGTGTAGTATAGAGGTAGTTGGGTTGGGGTGTGATAAGGGTGTAGTATAGAGTAGTTGGGTTGGGGTGTGATAGGGGTGTAGTATAGAGGTAGTTGGGTTGGGGTGTGATAAGGGTGTAGTATAGAGGTAGTTGGGTTGGGGTGTGATAGGGGTGTAGTATAGAGGTAGTTGGGTTGGGGTGTGCTAAGGGTGTAGTATATAGGTAGTTGGGCTGGGGTGTGATAAGGGTGTAGTATAGAGGTAGTTGGGTTGGGGTGTGATAGGGGTGTAGTATAGAGGTAGTTGGGTTGGGGTGTGCTAAGGGTGTAGTATAGAGGTAGTTGGGTTGGGGTGTGAAGGGGTGTAGTATAGAGGTAGTTGTGATAAGGGTGTAGTATAGAGGTAGTTGGGTTGGGGTGTGATGGGGTGTAGTATAGAGGTAGTTGGGTTGGGGTGTGCTAGGGGTGTAGTATAGAGGTAGTTGGGTTGGGGTGTGATAAGGGTGTAGTATAGAGGTAGTTGGGTTGGGGTGTGATAGGGGTGTAGTATAGAGGTAGTTGGGTTGGGGTGTGATAAGGGTGTAGTATTGAGGTAGTTGGGTTGGGGTGTGATAGGGGTGTAGTATTGAGGTAGTTGGGTTGGGGTGTGATAGGGGTGTAGTATAGAGGTATTTGGGTTGGGGTGTGATAGGGGTGTAGTATAGAGGTAGTTGGGTTGGGGTGTGATAGGGGTGTAGTATTGAGGTAGTTGGGTTGGGGTGTGATAGGGGTGTAGTATTGAGGTAGTTGGGTTGGGGTGTGATAGGGGTGTAGTATAGAGGTAGTTGGGGTTGGGGTGTGATAGGGGTGTAGTATAGAGGTAGTTGGGTTGGGGTGTGATAGGGGTGTAGTATTGAGGTAGTTGGGTTGGGGTGGATAGGGTGTAGTATAGAGGTAGTTGGGTTGGTGGTGTGATAGGGGTGTAGTATTGGGGTAGTTGGGTTGGGGTGTGATAGGGGTGTAGTATTGAGGTAGTTGGGTTGGGGTGTGATGGGGTGTAGTATTGAGGTAGCTGGGTTGGGGTGTGATAGGGGTGTAGTATAGAGGTAGTTGGGTTGGGGTGTGATAGGGGGTGTAGTATTGAGGTAGTTGGGTTGGGGTGTGATAGGGGTGTAGTATTGAGGTAGTTGGGTTGGGGTCTGATAGGGGTGTAGTATTGAGGTAGTTGGGTTGGAGTGTGATAGGGGTGTAGTATTGAGGTAGTTGGGTTGGGGTGTGATAGGGGTTGTAGTATAGAGGTAGTTGGGTTGGGGTGTGATAGGGGTAGTAGTATTGAGGTAGTTGGGTTGGGTGTGATAGGGGTGTAGTATAGAGGTAGTTGGGTTGGGGTGTGATAGGGTGTAGTATAGAGGTAGTTGGGTTGGGGTTGTGATAAGGGTGTAGTATAGAGGTAGTTGTGTTGGGGTGTGTGGATAGGGGTGTAGTATAGAGGTAGTTGGGTTGGGGGTGTGATAAGGGTGTAGTATAGAGGTAGTTGTGTTGGGTGTGATAGGGGTGTAGTATAGAGGTAGTGGGTTGGGGTGTGATAGGGGTGTAATATAGAGGTAGGTGTGATGGGGTTGTAGTATAGAGGTAGTTGGGTTGGGGTGTGATGGGGTGTAGTATAGAGGTAGTTGGGTTGGGTGTGATGGGGTGTAGTATAGAGGTAGTTGGGTTGGGGTGTGATAGGGGTGTAGTATTGAGGTAGTGGGTTGGGGTGTGATAGGGTGTAGTATATAGGTAGTTGGATTGGGGTGTGATAGGGGGTGTAGTATAGAGGCTAGTTGGGTTGGGGTGTGATAGGGGTTAGTATAGAGGATAGTTGGGTTGGGGTGTGATAGGGGTGGTAGTATTGAGGTAGTTGGGTTGGGGTGTGATAAGGGGTGTAGTATAGAGGTAGTTGGGTTGGGGTGTGATAGGGGTGTAGTATAGAGGTAGTTGGGTTGGGGGTGTGATAGGGGTGTAGTATTGAGGTAGTTGGGTTGGGGTGTGATAGGGGTGTAGTATAGAGGTATTTGGGTTTTGGTGTGATAGGGGTGTAGTATTGAGGTAGTTTGGGTTGGGTGTGATAGGGGTGTAGTATAGAGGTAGTTGGGTTGGGGTGTGATAGGGGTGTAGTATTGAGGTAGTTGGGTTGGGGTGTGATAGGGGTGTAGTATAGAGGTAGTTGGGTTGGGGTGTGATAGGGGTGTAGTATAGAGGTAGTTGGGTTGGGGTGTGATAGGGGTGTAGTATTGAGGTTGTGGGTTGGGGTGTGATAGGGGTTTAGTATTGAGGTAGTTGGGTTGGGGTGGATAGGGGGTGTAGTATAGAGGTAGTTAGGTTGGGGTGTGATAGGGGTGTATTATAGAGGTAGTTGGGTTGGGGTGTGATAGGGGTGTAATATAGAGGTGTAGTATAGAGGTAGTTGTGATGGGGTGTAGTATAGAGGTAGTTGTGATGGGCTGTAGTATAGAGGTAGTTGGGTTGGGGTGTGCTAGGGGTGTAGTATAGAGGTAGTTGGGTTGGGGTGTGCTAGGGGTGTAGTATAGAGGTAGTTGTGATGGGGTGTAGTATAGAGGTAGTTGGGTTGGGGTGTGCTAGGGGTGTAGTATAGAGGTAGTTGGGTTGGGGTGTGCTAGGGGTGTAGTATAGAGGTAGTTGGGTTGGGGTGTGCTAGGGGTGTAGTATAGAGGTAGTTGGGTTGGGGTGTGATAGGGGTGTAGTATAGAGGTAGTTGGGTTGGGGTGTAATAGGGTGTAGTATAGAGGTAGTTGGGTTGGGGTGTGCTAGGGGTGTAGTATAGAGGTAGTTGGGTTGGGGTGTTCTAGGGGTGTAGTATAGAGGTAGTTGTGATGGGGTGTAGAATAGAGGTAGTTGGGTTGGGGTGTGCTAGGGGTGTAGTATAGAGGTAGTTGGGTTGGGGTGTGCTAGGGGTGTAGTATAGAGGTAGTTGGGTTGGGGTGTAATAGGGTGTAGTATAGAGGTAGTTGGGTTGGGGTGTGCTAGGGGTGTAGTATAGAGGTAGTTGGGTTGGGGTGTGAAGGGGTGTAGTATAGAGGTAGTTGGGTTGGGGTGTAATAGGGTGTAGTATAGAGGTAGTTGGGTTGGGGTGTGCTAGGGGTGTAGTATAGAGGTAGTTGGGTTGGGGTGTGCTAGGGGTGTAGTATAGAGGTAGTTGGGTTGGGGTGTGCTAGGGATGTAGTATAGAGGTAGTTGTGATGGGGTGTAGTATAGAGGTAGTTGGGTTGGGGTGTGCTAGGGGTGTAGTATAGAGGTAGTTGGGTTGGGGTGTGATAAGGGTGTAGTATAGAGGTAGTTGGGTTGGGGTGTGATAGGGGTGTAGTATAGAGGTAGTTGGGTTGGGGGTGTGATAGGGGTGTAATATAGAGGTAGGTGTGATGGGGTGTAGTATAGAGGTAGTTGGGTTGGGGTGTAATAGGGTGTAGTATAGAGGTAGTTGGGTTGGGGTGTGCTAGGGGTTTAGTATAGAGGTAGTTGGGTTGGGGTGTGCTAGGGATGTAGTATAGAGGTAGTTGTGATGGGGTGTAGTATAGAGGTAGTTGGGTTGGGGTGTGCTAGGGGTGTAGTATAGAGGTAGTTCGGTTGGGGTGTGATAAGGGTGTAGTATAGAGGTAGTTGGGTTGGGGGTGTGAAGGGGTGTAGTATAGAGGTAGTTGTGATGGGGGTGTAGTATAGAGGTAGTTGGGTTGGGGTGTGAAGGGGTCTAGTATAGAGGTAGTTGTGATAAGGGTGTAGTATAGAGGTAGTTGGGTTGGGGTGTGATTGGGTGTAGTATAGAGGTAGTTGGGTTGGGGTGTGCTAGGGGTGTAGTATAGAGGTAGTTGGGTTGGGGTGTGATAAGGGTGTAGTATAGAGGTAGTTGGGTTGGGGTGTGATAGGGGTGTAGTATAGAGGTAGTTGGGTTGGGGTGTGATAAGGGTGTAGTATAGAGGTAGTTGGGTTGGGGTGTAATAGGGTGTAGTATAGAGGTAGTTGGGTTGGGGTGTGCTAGGGGTGTAGTAAAGAGTTAGTTGGGTTGGGGTGTGCTAGGGGTTGTAGTATAGAGGTAGTTGGGTTGGGGTGTGCTAGGGATGTAGTATAGAGGTAGTTGTGATGGGGTGTAGTATAGAGGTAGTTGAGTTGGGGTGTGCTAGGGGTGTAGTATAGAGGTAGTTGGGTTGGGGTGTGATAAGGGTGTAGTATAGAGGTAGTTGGGTTGGGGTGTGATAGGGGTGTAGTATAGAGGTAGTTGGGTTGGGGTGTGATAGGGGTGTAATATAGAGGTAGGTGTGATGGGGTGTAGTATAGAGGTAGTTGGGTTGGGGTGTAATAGGGTGTAGTATAGAGGTAGTTGGGTTGGGGTGTGCTAGGGGTTTAGTATAGAGGTAGTTGGGTTGGGGTGTGCTAGGGATGTAGTATAGAGGTAGTTGTGATGGGGTGTAGTATAGAGGTAGTTGGGTTGGGGTGTGCTAGGGGTGTAGTATAGAGGTAGTTGGGTTGGGGTGTGATAAGGGTGTAGTATAGAGGTAGTTGGGTTGGGGTGTGAAGGGGTGTAGTATAGAGGTAGTTGTGATGGGGGTGTAGTATAGAGGTAGTTGGGTTGGGGTGTGAAGGGGTGTAGTATAGAGGTAGTTGTGATAAGGGTGTAGTATAGAGGTAGTTGGGTTGGGGTGTGATGGGGTGTAGTATAGAGGTAGTTGGGTTGGGGTGTGCTAGGGTGTAGTATAGAGGTAGTTGGGTTGGGGTGTGATAAGGGTGTAGTATAGAGGTAGTTGGGTTGGGGTGTGATAGGGGTGTAGTATAGAGGTAGTTGGGTTGGGGTGTGATAAGGGTGTAGTATAGAGGTAGTTGGGTTGGGGTGTGATAGGGGTGTAGTATAGAGGTAGTTGGGTTGGGGTGTGCTAAGGGTGTAGTATATAGGTAGTTGGGCTGGGGTGTGATAAGGGTGTAGTATAGAGGTAGTTGGGTTGGGGTGTGATAGGGGTGTAGTATAGAGGTAGTTGGGTTGGGGTGTGCTAAGGGTGTAGTATAGAGGTAGTTGGGTTGGGGTGTGAAGGGGTGTAGTATAGAGGTAGTTGTGATAAGGGTGTAGTATAGAGGTAGTTGGGTTGGGGTGTGATGGGGTGTAGTATAGAGGTAGTTGGGTTGGGGTGTGCTAGGGGTGTAGTATAGAGGTAGTTGGGTTGGGGTGTGATAAGGGTGTAGTATAGAGGTAGTTGGGTTGGGGTGTGATAGGGGTGTAGTATAGAGGTAGTTGGGTTGGGGTGTGATAAGGGTGTAGTATTGAGGTAGTTGGGTTGGGGTGTGATAGGGGTGTAGTATTGAGGTAGTTGGGTTGGGGTGTGATAGGGGTGTAGTATAGAGGTATTTGGGTTGGGGTGTGATAGGGGTGTAGTATAGAGGTAGTTGGGTTGGGGTGTGATAGGGGTGTAGTATTGAGGTAGTTGGGTTGGGGTGTGATAGGGGTGTAGTATTGAGGTAGTTGGGTTGGGGTGTGATAGGGGTGTAGTATAGAGGTAGTTGGGTTGGGGTGTGATAGGGGTGTAGTATAGAGGTAGTTGGGTTGGGGTGTGATAGGGGTGTAGTATTGAGGTAGTTGGGTTGGGGTGTGATAGGGGTGTAGTATAGAGGTAGTTGGGTTGGTGGTGTGATAGGGGTGTAGTATTGGGGTAGTTGGGTTGGGGTGTGATAGGGGTGTAGTATTGAGGTAGTTTGGGTTGGGGTGTGATGGGGTGTAGTATTGAGGTAGCTGGGTTGGGGTGTGATAGGGGTGTAGTATAGAGGTAGTTGGGTTGGGGTGTGATAGGGGTGTAGTATTGAGGTAGTTGGGTTGGGGTGTGATAGGGGTGTAGTATTGAGGTAGTTGGGTTGGGGTCTGATAGGGGTGTAGTATTGAGGTAGTTGGGTTGGAGTGTGATAGGGGTGTAGTATTGAGGTAGTTGGGTTGGGGTGTGATAGGGGTGTAGTATAGAGGTAGTTGGGTTGGGGTGTGATAGGGGTGTAGTATTGAGGTAGTTGGGTTGGGGTGTGATAGGGGTGTAGTATAGAGGTAGTTGGGTTGGGGTGTGATAGGGGTGTAGTATAGAGGTAGTTGGGTTGGGGTGTGATAAGGGTGTAGTATAGAGGTAGTTGTGTTGGGGGTGTGATAGGGGTGTAGTATAGAGGTAGTTGGGTTGGGGTGTGATAAGGGTGTAGTATAGAGGTAGTTGTGTTGGGGTGTGATAGGGGTGTAGTATAGAGGTAGTTGGGTTGGGGTGTGATAGGGGGTGTAATATAGAGGTAGGTGTGATGGGGTGTAGTATAGAGGTAGTTGGGTTGGGGTGTGATGGGGTGTAGTATAGAGGTAGTTGGGTTGGGGTGTGATGGGGTGTAGTATAGAGGTAGTTGGGTTGGGGTGTGATAGGGGTGTAGTATTGAGGTAGTTGGGTTGGGGTGTGATAGGGGTGTAGTATATAGGTAGTTGGGTTGGGGTGTGATAGGGGTGTAGTATAGAGGTAGTTGGGTTGGGGTGTGTGATAGGGGTGTAGTATAGAGGTAGTTGGGTTGGGTGTGATAGGGGTGTAGTATTGAGGTAGTTGGGTTGGGGTGTGATAAGGGTGTAGTATAGAGGTAGTTGGGTTGGGGTGTGATAGGGGTTGTAGTATAGAGGTAGTTGGGTTGGGGTGTGATAGGGGTGTAGTATTGAGGTAGTTGGTTGGGGTGTGATAGGGGTGTAGTATAGAGGTATTTGGGTTTTGGTGTGATAGGGGTGTAGTATTGAGGTAGTTGGGTTGGGGTGTGATAGGGGTGTAGTATAGAGGTAGTTGGGTTGGGGTGTGATAGGGGTGTAGTATTGAGGTAGTTGGGTTGGGTGTGATAGGGGTGTAGTATAGAGGTAGTTGGGTTGGGGTGTGATAGGGGTGTAGTATAGAGGTAGTTGGGTTGGGGTGTGATAGGGGTGTAGTATTGAGGTGTTGGGTTGGGGTGTGATAGGGGTGTAGTATTGAGGTAGTTGGGTTGGGGTGTGATAGGGGTGTAGTTATAGAGGTAGTTGGGTTGGGGTGTGATAGGGGTGTAGTATAGAGGTAGTTGGGTTGGGGTGTGATAGGGGTGTAGTATAGAGGTAGTTGGGTTGGGGTGTGATAGGGGTGTAGTATTGAGGTAGTTCGGTTGGGGTGTGATAGGGGTGTAGTATAGAGGTAGTTGGGTTGGGGTGTGATAGGGGTGTAGTATAGAGGTAGTTGGGTTGGGGTGTGATAGGGGTGTAGTATTGAGGTAGTTGGGTTGGGGGTGTGATAGGGGTGTAGTATTGAGGTAGTTGGGTTTGGGGTGTGATAGGGGTGTAGTATAGAGGTAGTTGGGTTGGGGTGTGATAGGGGTGTAGTATAGAGGTAGTTGGGTTGGGGTGTGATAGGGGTGTAGTATTGAGGTAGTTGGGTTGGGGTGTGATAGGGGTGTAGTATAGAGGTAGTTGGGTTGGGGTGTGATAGGGGTGTAGTATAGAGGTAGTTGGGTTGGGGTGTGATAGGGGTGTAGTATAGAGGTAGTTGGGTTGGGGTGTGTGATAGGGGTGTAGTATTGAGGTAGTTGGGTTGGGGTGTGATAGGGGTGTAGTATTGAGGTAGTTGGGTTGGGGTGTGATAGGGGTGTAGTATAGAGGTAGTTGGGTTGGGGTGTGATAGGGGTGTAGTATTGAGGTAGTTCGGTTGGGGTGTGATAGGGGTGTAGTATAGAGGTAGTTGGGTTGGGGTGTGATAGGGGGTGTAGTATAGAGGTAGTTGGGTTGGGGTGTGATAGGGGTGTAGTATTGAGGTAGTTGGGTTGGGGTGTGATAGGGGTGTAGTATTGAGGTAGTTGGGTTGGGGTGTGATAGGGGTGTAGTATAGAGGTAGTTGGGTTGGGGTGTGATAGGGGTGTAGTATAGAGGTAGTTGGGTTGGGGTGTGATAGGGGTGTAGTATTGAGGTAGTTGGGTTGGGGTGTGATAGGGGTGTAGTATTGAGGTAGTTGGGTTGGGGTGTGATAGGGGTGGTAGTATAGAGGTAGTTGGGTTGGGGTGTGATAGGGGTGTAGTATAGAGGTAGTTGGGTTGGGGTGTGATAGGGGTGTAGTATTGAGGTAGTTGGGTTGGGGTGTGATAGGGGTGTAGTATTGAGGTAGTTGGGTTGGGGGTGTGATAGGGGTGTAGTATAGAGGTAGTTGGGTTGGGGTGTGATAGGGGTGTAGTATAGAGGTAGTTGGGTTGGGGTGTGATAGGGGTGTAGTATTGAGGTAGTTGGGTTGGGGTGTGATAGGGGTGTAGTATTGAGGTAGTTGGGTTGGGGTGTGATAGGGGTGTAGTATTGAGGTAGTTGGGTTGGGGTGTGATATGGGTGTAGTATTGAGGTAGTTGGGTTGGGGTGTGATAGGGGTGTAGTATAGAGGTAGTTGGGTTGGTGGTGTGATAGGGGTGTAGTATTGAGGTAGTTGGGTTGGGGTGTGATAGGGGTGTAGTATTGAGGTAGTTGGGTTGGGGTGTGATAGGGGTGTAGTATTGAGGTAGTTGGGTTGGGGTGTGATAGGGGTGTAGTATAGAGGTAGTTGTGATAAGGGTGTAGTATAGAGGTAGTTGGGTTGGGGTGTGATAGGGGTGTAGTATTGAGGTAGTTGGGTTGGGGTGTGATAGGGGTGTAGTATTGAGGTAGTTGGGTTGGGGTGTGATAGGGGTGTAGTATTGAGGTAGTTGGGTTGGGGTGTGATAGGGGTGTAGTATTGAGGTAGTTGGGTTGGGGTGTGATAGGGGTGTAGTATAGAGGTAGTTGGGTTGGGGTGTGATAGGGGTAACATTGGGATACCATGTGATGAGGGTTTTTCCTCTCATTAAACTGCTCTTTTGAGGCACCTGTGTGAAAGATGAGAAAGTGGTTATGGGGCATGTGTGTGTGTGTGTGTGTGTTCTTGCTTGCCTGGCTGCCTGCGTGCGTATGGAAGTTTGTTTCTTTATTTGTGTGTTTCATTGTGTATCCAAATTAAGTATTCAACTGTGTGTGTATCTGTGTCACTGAGTGTGTCTGTGTGTATCTGTGTCTCTGAGTGTGTCTGTGTGTATCTGTGTCTCTGAGTGTGTCTGTGTGTATCTGTGTCTCTGAGTGTGTCTGTGTGTATCTGTGTCTCTGAGTGTGTCTG
The DNA here is from genome assembly GCF_002021735.2 of Oncorhynchus kisutch. Classification (NCBI taxonomy): domain Eukaryota; kingdom Metazoa; phylum Chordata; class Actinopteri; order Salmoniformes; family Salmonidae; genus Oncorhynchus; species Oncorhynchus kisutch. Next base: position 23,662,068 of record NC_034197.2, on the reverse strand, counting down.
TGTGTATCTGTGTCTCTGAGTGTGTCTGTGTGTCAGTGTCTCTGACTGTGTCTGTGTGTGTCGGTGTCTGTAAGTGTGTCGGTGTCTCTGAGTGTGTCTGTGTGTCAGTGTCTCTGACTGTGTCTGTGTGTGTCGGTGTCTGTAAGTATGTCGGTGTCTCTGAGTGTGTCAGTGTCTGAGTGTGTCTGTGTGTATCATTGTCTCTAAGTGTGTCTATGTGTGTCAGTGTTTCTAAGTGTGGTGGTGTCTGTGTTTGTCGGTGTCTCTAAGTGTGTAGATGTGTCTGTGTGTGTTGGTGTCTCTGAGTGTGTCTGTGTGTGTCGGTGTCACTGAGTGTGTCTGTGTGTGTTGGTGTCTCTAAGTGTGTCTGTGTGTGTCGGTGTCACTGAGTGTGTCTGTGTGTGTCGGTGTGTCTGTGTGTGTCGGTGTCACTGAGTGTGTCTGTGTGTGTCAGTGTCACTGAGTGTTTCTGTGTGTGTCGGTTTCTCTGAGTGTGTCTGTGTGTGTCTGTGTGTCGGTGTCTCTGAGTGTGTCTGTGTGTGTCGGTGTCTCTGAGTGTGTATGTGCATTAGTGCGTGTGTGTGTAGACTCAGGGGAGTTGTCTGGGATGTTGGCCATCATCACTGTTTTCTCTGTGTGTGTCGGTGTCTCTGAGTGTGTCTGTGCATTAGTGTGTGTGTAGACTCAGGGGAGTTGTCTGGGATGTTGGCCATCATCACTGTTGTCTCTGTGTGTGTCGGTGTCTCTAAGTGTGTATGTGCATTAGTGTGTGTGTGTAGACTCAGGGGAGTTGTCTGTGATGTTGGCCGTCATCACTGTTGTCTCTGTGCTCATTTCAACAGAAGTAACCGTCTGTGACTGGCTGCTCTCCTCTCGTCTGCTAGGCTGGGGGACTTACATAAGCCTTTTTACTGTCCCTAGGGGATCCCCCCATCTTCCTCCTCTCCTCCTCATCCTCCCTCCATCCAACACACCCCTCCCTTATCCCTCTAACACGCATACTCATCTCTAGCACATTCCCTCCAGCAGGCTTACCTATCCTTACAACACAGCTCTCTGTTCTGTCCCTCTGGCACACATCCTTATCCCCCCGAGGAGCGTTCCTTATCCCCCCGAGGAGCGTTCCTTATCCCCCCGAGGAGCGTTCCTTATCTCCCTGTGGAGCGTTCCTTATCCCCCTGAGGAGCGTTCCTTATCCCCCTGAGGAGCGTTCCTTATTCCCATAACACACTCTCTCCCCCCCTGCAACATACCCATTAATTCCAAATACTTTCATCCCTCTCCCATACGGTGTTTTCTGTAGTTAATGAATCTCTGTGCATTGAGATGTGTCTGTATTCCCCCCCCCCCCCCGGGTTTGACGTAGTAAATATATCTTACCTTTCCTTTTTATCATTGTTCCACATTCCTCTATTTCTGCTCCTCTTTTCCTGTTCCTGTTATAGTCTATTTTCTACTCCATCTTCATATCCGGCCCAGTCACTTGTCACCGTATGAAGGCCAGCTCTGATAGATAGGAAGTAGTCAATGTGTAGAAGTGGTCCTCTGATGGATAGGAAGTAGTCCGTGTGTAGAAGTGTTGCTCAAGGACACTCAAACACTGATAAGTGACGGGACAAAACAATCTTACAGGGCCCACGGCCAGAAGAACCTTGAAAACACACACACACACACACACACCACACACACACACACACACACACACCACACACACACACACACACACCACACACACACACACACACACCACACACACACACCTCCATTGCAGCTGGCCTCTCTTTTCCCATGGCCCTATGAGTGTGTTTGGTCTGAGAGCGGGAGGGCTTATCTCTGTCGTGTCACAACAGCCCCGTTTGTGTTGGAGGGGATATGCAGCCTGTAGGGCAACAGGGCCTCTTTGCCACCAGGGCAGGGCCAGGCAGGGCAAGGACAAGGGGACCACAGGAGCAAAGGTTAAGACTGCAGCACTCAAACAATACAGCCACATCACACGCAACAATGTTAGAGAAAGAGTATACAGAAGAGATGCCACACTGTCATACCCTGATCTGTTTCACCTGTCCCTGTGATTGTCTCCACCCCCTCCAGGTGTTGTTTATTTCCCCCAGTGTATTTATCCCTGTGTTTCCTGTCTCTCTGTGCCAGTTCGTCTGGTATGTTCAGTCAAGTGAACCAGCGTGTTTTTCCCCATACTCCTTTCTATTCTCTTTTGCCAGTCTTCCCGGTTCTGACCACTGCCTGACTCTGGACTACTTTCCTGCCTGCCTGCCTGATCATCCTTCCTGCTCTGACCTTGAATCTGCCTGCTCTTCAGGACCTATTGGACTCTGAAATGGTTTAGACCTTTTGCCTGTACATGACCCTTCTCTTACCTATCCCTTTTTGTATTAATAAACAGTGTAAGACTCAAACCATCTGCCTCCTGTGTCTACATCTGGGTCTCGCCTTGTGCCTTTGATACACACACACTTCTACGTACCGTAAAAACACTCTCACCTAAATATCTTGTCCACTAAAATGTTGAATTTTTTCACATGGATTTAGGCAATCTTATCTCTTCATCTCTTCCCTTGAGAACAAGGATAGGAGTCACCTCCTCTGCCTTTTGAGGCATTATTCAGTTAGCAGTTTTAGGCACCATGATAGTGTGTAGTGTTTCTTTGGGGCTACGTCTGAAATGGCACCTGATTCCCTATGGGTCCTGGTCAAAAGTAATGCACTATATACGGATTAGGGTGCCATTTCGGTAGCGCTGAGTGATTAACCAAAATGTTGGTTATTTATCGCTTTTTAAACAACTAATTGACTGATGACAGTTAAAATTTTTTAAATTCCACTTAATTCATTTTTTTATTGTGAGTTCAATGTGCACATTGCACAGTTTCTCTAGAGATAAATCAGATCAAGCCCGAACTGTGTGATGTAGTAGGGAGTTGTAGTTTCCAACAGGCAAATATTCTACATAGTTTAGCGCAGGAAACTTGGAAATTAACTACAGTGTCCATAATCCATTGCGCGCCTACTTGTCCTGTCTGTTTCTTTTAGGCCTGCTATGGAAGAGATGGATAAATATGTGTTCGAGAGGGATAGAGAGCAGTTGTTTGGTGAGGTATCACTACCTGAAAATACATGATCTAAGTGATTGATTGTTAGTATTCAGCAGTCATAAAAGGATGCCTTATACAGCAGCTTTATACAGATGATATGATGACTTGGAAGTAAATAATAAAGTCATAAAATAAATCAGATGTAATACACACAACAACTGAAATATTTTATTAAAGTAATGTGAATAAATGATGGTTATTAATAAGTGAGGCAGTCACTACCGTCATGGGGCTTTTATTCATTGTTTTATTCTGTGCTATTAAAGCACTCAACCCACATAATGCAGTGCTTTTAATATACAGTGCATTTAGAAAGCATTCAGACCCCTTCTCTTTTTCCACATTTTGTTACGTTACTGTCACGACTTCCTCCGAAGTTGGTGCCTCTCCTTGTTCGGGTGGCGTTCAGCAGTCGACATCGCCGGTTTCTAGCCTCCACCGATCTACATTTCTATTTCCATTTGTTTTGTCTTGATTGTACACACCTGGTTCCCATTACATTTGTGCATGTTTATTGTTGTCAGTTGTCTCATTTATGTAATTCTGGATTTTCGTTCCCCTTGTTGGAAGATTATTTTTGAGTAAAGTTACTATTATTACTCATCTCTGTGTCCTGCGCCTGACTCCGCCTTACCCACATCACCTAGACTCTGACAGAAACACGCACCATCAAATGGAGTCAGCAGGTGCACACAGCCCTCTACCTATGGAGGAGCGCGTCCACCAGCACGCGACTATGTTGCAAAGTCTCTGCACAGCCATGGATCGCGTGCTGCAAACCATGGAGAGATGGGAGAGAGGGGGTTTTCCAGCAAACCCATCATCATAACCCCAACTCCCACAACAACCCACACCGCTGTCCACCCCTCCTTCACCTGGATCCAGTGAGATTCGGCTCGTGCTCCCGAGGGTATATGATGGAACGGGTGCCAGGGGTTCCTACTCCAGCTGGGGCTCTATCTGGCAACCGTTCACCCAGCTCCTTCGGGACGCGAATGTGTGAACGCCCTCATCTCCTGTCTGACTAGTAGAGCACTCGAATGGGCCAACGCAGTCTGGTGAAGGGAAGGACAGATGTTGGACAATTCTGAGGATTTTATCCTCCGTTTTTGATCATCCAATTGAAGGGAGAGGGGCGGGGGAACGCTTGTATCATCTCAGACAGGGGATGAGGACTTTCGAACTCTGGCCGCCGGCACGGGATGGAATGAGCAGGCCCTGATCGGACACTACATGTGTGGTCTACGCGAGCCTGCAGGGACACCACCCTTACCTTTGACCAGCTGGTAGACCTATCCATCAGGCTGGCCATGCTGCTGTTCCAGTTTCAACTGACCTGAGCCCTAGGACCATGCCCCAGGACTACCTGACATGATGACTCCTTGCTGTCCCCAGTCTACCTGGCCATGCTGCTGCTCCAGTTTCAACTTCCACCTGACTGTGCTGCTGCTCTAGTTTCAACTGTTCTGCCTTATTATTATTCGACCATGCTGGTCATTTATGAACATTGAACATCTTGACCATGTTCTGTTATAATCTCCACCCGGCACAGCCAGAAGAGGACTGGCCACCCCACATAGCCTGGTTCCTCTCTAGGTTTCTTCCTAGGTATTGGCCTTTCTAGGGAGTTTTTCCTAGCCACCGTGCTTCTCCACCTGCATTGCTTGCTGTTTGGGGTTTTAGGCTGGGTTTCTGTACAGCACTTTGAGATATCAGCTGATGTACGAAGGGCTATATAAATAAATTTGATTTGATTTGATTTGGATAACCTGTTGATCTCCCGCGGACGTCCAAATCGGGGTCCGTCAGTTCCATCCCCCAGCACATCAGATCCGACACCAATGGAGCTAGGAGGTGCTGCTATGAGGGGAACCGGAGGGGGGGGGGGGCATTCCATGCACCACCTTTGGCCACAGAGGACACACTGGTGGTCTGTGCTGGGGAGGTTCTCCAATGAGTCGAGGCAGCAGGCAGGGCACTGGTGGATCATCCCAGGTGACTAGGCACCCGACTCACCCATAACTTCCTGTTTCGCACATGTGTGTATAAAAACATTTCCTGAGTTTTCCCCGCATTCCCAGCATAAGGCGCTAGTATATTCAGGTGCAGCTGGGAACTTTATTGACCGTTCATTTGCAATTAGATTAGGGATCCCTATTGTTCCTGTTGATGTGCCCTTCCCTGTACATGCCTTAGATAGTCGTCCTTTAGGGTCGGGACAGATCAGGGAGGTCACAGCTCCACTATGTAACGCAGGGGAATCATAAGGAGAGAATTGGTCTCTTCCTGATCGATCCACCTGCATTTCCTTTGGTGTTAGGGTATCCCTGGTTGGCCGATCATGATCCCACTATTTCGTGGAAACAGGGGACTCTCAAGGGATGGTCACGTCAGTGCTCAGGGAGGTGTGTAGGTGTTTTCATAGGTTCAACTATGGTGGAGAGTCCAAACCAGGTCTCCACTATGCACAGCCCCCCTGAATATGCCAATTTGGCTCTCGTCTTCTTTCGACTGGGGGATTGTGCGATAAATCTCCTGGTAGATGCAGAACAGCCCAGGAGTCACGTGTATCCTTTGTCACAGGAGGAGACAGCGGCTATGGAAACATATGTCTCCAAATCTCTGGGACAGGGATAGAAGAAGAAGAAGAAGGATGGAGGTCTGCGCCCGTGTATTGACTATCGAAGTATAAATCAGATCACAGTGAGGTACAGTTACCCGCTGCCTCTCATCACCAGTGTGACAGAGTCATTGCAGGTGGCGCGCTTCTTCACCAAATTGGATCTCAGGAGTGCTTACAACCTGGTGCGTATCCGGGAGGGGGGTGAGTGGAAGACGGCATTTAGTACCACCTCTGGGCACTATGAGTACCTTGTCATGCCGTACGGGTTGATGAATGCTCCATCAGTCTTTCAATCCTTCGTAGACGAGATTTTCAGGGACCTGCACGGGAAGGGTGTAGTGTTGTACATAGATGACATTCGAATATACTCCGATGCATGCGCCGAGCATGTGTCCCTGGTGCGCAAGGTGCTTGGTAAACTGTTGGAGCATGACCTGTACGTCAAGGCTGAGAAATGTCTGTTCTTCTAACAGTCTCTTTCCTAGGGTACCGCCTGCCTGCGACAGGGGTGGAGATGGAGAAGGACCGCATTTCAGCCTTGCGTAATTGTCCAACCACGGTAAAGGAGGAGCAGCGGTACATAGTGTTTGCCAACTACTACCGGAGGTTATCCCGGGGCTTTGGTCAGGTGGCGGCTCCCATTACCTCTTTGCTGAAGGGGGAGCCGGAGCAGCTGCAGTGGTCAGCTGGGGCGGACAGGGCTTTTGGTCACCTGAAGGCTCTGTTTACCTCGGCTCCCGTGTTGGCTCATCCTGATCCCTCTTTGGCATTTATAGTAGAGGTGGACACGTCCGAGGCTGGGAAAGGAGCTGTGCTGTCTCAGCGCTCGGATACGCCACCAAAGCTCCGCCCCTGTGCTTTCTTTTCGAAGAAGCTCAGACCGGCGGAGCGAAACTATGATGTAGGTGATTGGGAGCTGTTGGCTGTTGTCAAGGCTCTGAAGGCGTGGAGGCATTGACTTGAGGGGGCTAAACACCCTATCCTCATCTGGACTGACCACCTCAATCTGGAGTACATCCGGGCAACGAGGAGACTGAACCCTCGTCAGGCAAGGTGGGCCATGTTTTTCACCCGTTTTGTTTTCACCCTTTCCTACAGACCAGGTTCCTAGAATGCTAAGGCAGACGCACTGTCCCGGATGTATGACACAGAGGAGTGGTCCACGGATCCCACAGTGTGCTGTCTTAGTGGGAAATACTGGTGGCCCACTTCAGCTAAGGACGTGAGGGTTTATGTTTCTTCCTACTTGGTGTGCGCCCAGTGCAAGGCACCTAGACACCTGCCCAGAGGGAAATTACAACCCCTACCCGTTCCACAGTGGCCGTGGTCACACCTATCGATGGATTTCGTGACGGATCTTCCTCCGTCACAGCGAAACACCACGATCCTGGTTGTTGTGGATGGGTTTTCTAAGTCCTGCCATCTCCTCCCTTTGCCCGGTCTCCCTACGGCTCTACAGACTGCGGAGGCCCTATTCACCCACGTCTTCCAGCACTACGGGGTGCCTGAGGATATAGTTTCTGATCGGGGTCCCCAGTTCACGTTTATGGTCTGGAGGGCATTTATGGAACGCCTGGGGGTCTCGGTCAGTCTCACCTCAGGTTTTCACCCCGAGAGTAACGGGCAGGTGGAGAGAGTTAACCAGGATGTGGGTAGGTTTCTGCGGTCCTATTGCCAGGACTGGCCGGGGGAGTGGTGCCTTTCATCCCCTCCACCGATCGACATTTCTTTTTCCATTTGTTTTAATTGTACACACCTGGTTCCCATTACGTTTGAATTATTTCCCTATTTAACCTTCTGGAGCCATCATGGTTATGTGCATGTTTATTGTTGTCAGTTGTCTCGTTTATGTGATTCTGGATTTTTAAATGGATTAAAATGGATTAAATCATTTTTTCCCCTCGTCAATCCACAGACAAAACCCCATAATGACAAAGCAAAAACAGTTTTTTTATAAATGTTTGGTGATATATACTTTGTTAATAACTACATGGCCCCACACATACCTCTAGTGGTACCATCCCCCACTGCTCAACTGACACAGTGGCGCACAGAACGCAAAAATATTCTTAGAAATATTTAACCTCCACACATTAACAAGTCCAATAGCTCAAATGAAAGATAAACACCTTGTTCATCTAGCCAGCAAGTCAGATTTCTAAAATGTTTTACGGCGAAAACATAGCACATATTTATGTCAAACCACCACCAAAAGATAGGCTAATTTACATAGCCATTTTGTAGAACAATAGATGCAATCACAAAAGCAGGATTAAAATTTAAATAATTCACTAACCTTTTGAAAATCTTCATCAGATGACAGGAATAGGACATGTTATACAGTACATTTATGTTTTTTTCAATAATATGCAATTTATATCCATAAATCACGGTTTACATTGAACGTCATGTTCAAAAAATGCTACTACAATGTCCGGAGAAATTATGATAACTCTGCCAGATAACAGAAATACACATCATAAACGTTGACTAAATATACATGTTCTACATATAGTTAGAAAGATACACTTCTTCTTAATAAAACAGCTGTGTTACATTTATTTTTAACGTTACAGAATTCGTTCACTTGTCAATAATATGAGACGGCGCTCATAGATTAGCAATATGGCTTCGCTATTTCGGAGTCCACAGAAACACATAATAACCACATAAATATTCCCTTACCTTTGCCGTTGTTCGATCAGAAGTCGTGGAAGAAGTCATACTTACCAAAACCAGCCTTTGCCTTTCAAATGTGTGTCTTTGGGTTATCAAACGCGACTAATTTCGGCTGAAATGCACTCAACATTCTATGGGCTGCGCATCAAAACTTCAAAATTACATATTATATGTCGACTAAACTGGTCAAACTAAGTTCAGATTCGAGCTAAAACATGTTATAATCATACATAAAAATCCTTAGCCCGAAAGGACAAGCCTATATCGTTTGGTGGATCTTGGAACAGAGAGAGAAAAAAGAAGGGGGCAGTATTCTGCCATAGCCTTAACAGCTCGTTTGGCAGTGATTACAGCATCGAGTCTTTGGGTATGACGCTACAAGATGGCACACCTGTATTTGGGGAGTTTCTCCCATTCTTCTCTGCAGATCCTCTCAAGCTCTGTCAGGTTGGATGGGGAGCGTCGCTGCACAGCTATTTTCAGGTCTCTCCAGAGACGTTAGATCGGGTTCAAGTTCGGGCTCTGGCTGGGAAACTCAAGGACATTAAGAGACTTGTCCCGAAGCCACTCCAGTGTTGTCTTGGCTGTGTGCTGAGGGTCGCTGTCCTGCTGGAAAGGGAAGCTTGGCCCCAGTCTGAGGTCCTGAGTCCTCTCGAGCAGGTTTTCATCAGGGATCTCTCTGGACTTTGCTCCGTTCATCATTCCCTCAATTCTGACTAGTCTCCCAGTCCCTGCCACTGAAAAACATCCCCAAAGCATGATGCTACTACCACCGTGCTTCACCGTAGGATGGTGCTAGGTTTCCTCCAAACGTAACGCTTGGCATTCAGGCCAAAGAGTTCTATCTTGGTTTCATTAGACCAGACTCATGGTGAGTCCTTCAGGTGCCTTTTGGCAAACTCCATGTGGGCTGTCATGTGCCTTTCACTGAGGAGTGGCTTCCATCTGCCCACTCTACCATAAAGGTCTGATTGGTGGAGTACTGCAGAGATGGTTGTCCTTCTGGAAGGTTCTCCCATCTCAACAGATTAACTCTGGAGCCCTGTCAGAGTGACCATTGGGTTCTTGGTCATCTCCCTGACCAAGGCCCTTCTCCCCCGATTGCTCAATTTGGCCAGGTGGCCAACTCTAGGAAGAGTCTTGGTGGTTACAAACTTCTTCCATTTAAGAATTATGGAGGCTACTGTGTTCTTGGGGGGATCTTCAATGCTGCAGAAACCTTTAGTACCCTTCCCCAGATCTGTGCCTCGACACAATCCTGTCTCAGAGCTCTATGGACAATTCCTTCGACCTCATGGCTTGGTTTTTGACCTGACAGGCACTGTCAGTTGTGGGATCTTTATATAAGGTCCTACAGTTTTGTACCTTTCTAAATCAGGTTTGTGCCTTTCCAAATCATGTCCAATCAATTGAATTTACCACAGGTGGACCCCAATCATGTTCTGGAAACATCTCAAGGATGATCAATGGAAACAGGATGCACCTGAGCTCAATTTCGAGTCTCATAGCAAAGGGTCTGAATACTTGTACGGTGTATATAAATAAATAAATAAGATTTACATGTATTTTTTATATACACATTTGCAAAAATGTCTAAAAACCTGTTTTTGATTTGTCATTATGAGCTATTATTTGTAGATTGCTGAGGATTTTTAAATTGAATCCATTTTAGAATAAGACTGTAACGTAACAAAATGTGGATGAAGTAAATGGGTGTAAATACTTTCCGAATGCCCTGTATATACTTACAGTGCCCGTCAAATGTTTGGACACACCTACTTATTTCAGAGTTTTTCTTTATTTTTACTATCTTAAACATTGTAGAATTATCGTGAAAACATCAAAACTATGAAATAACACATTCAGAATAATTTAGTAAACAAAAAAGTGTTAAACAAATGAAAATATATTTTATATTTGAGATTCTTCAAAGTAGCCAACCTTTGCCTCGATGACAGCTTTGCACACTAATCAAGTCCACTACTGTTGTGTCATCTACAAACTTGATGATTGAGTAGAAGGCGTGCATGGCCACGCAGTCATGGGTGAACAGGGAGAACAGGAGGGGGTTGAGCACGCACCCTTGTTGTGCCCCAGTGTTGATGGTCAGTGAAGTGGAGATGTTTTTTTCCTACCTTCATCACCTGGGGGCGGCCCATCAGAAAGTCCAGGACACAATTGCACAGGTCGGGATTGAGACCCAGGGCCTCCAGCTTGATGATGAGTTTGGAGGGTAGTATGGTGTTGAATGCTGAGCTGTAGTTAATGAACAGCATTCTTACATAGGTATTCTTCTTGTCCAGATGGGATAGGGCAGTGTGCAGTGTGATGGCGATTGCATCGTCTGCGGACCTGTTGGGGCGGTATGCAAACTGAAGTGGGTCTAGTGTGGCCGGTAAGGTGGAGGTGATATGATCTTTGACTAGTCTCTCAAAGTACTTCATGATGACATAATTGAGTGCTACAGGGCTGTAGTCATTTAGTTCAGTTATCTTTGCCTTCTTGGGTACAGGAACAATGGTGGCCATCTTGAATCATGTGGGGAAAGCAGACTGGGATAAGGAGCAATTGACTATGTCCGTAAACACACCAGCCAGCTGGTCTGCGGATGCTCTGAGGACACGGCTAGGGATGCCGTCTGGGCCAGCAGTCTTGCGAGGGTCAACACGTTTAAATGTTTTACTCACGTCGGCCATGGAGAAGGAGAGAGCATTCCTTGTTAGTGGGCCGCAACGATGGCGCTGTACTATCCTCAAAGTGGGCAAATAAGGTGTTTAGTTTGTCTGGAAGCGTGACGTCAGTGTCCGTAATGTGGCTGGTTTTCTTTTTGTAGTCCATGAGTTCCTGTAGACCCTGCCACATACGTCTCGTGTCTGAGCGGTTGAATTGTGACTCCACTTTGTCCCTACACCGCCATTTAGCTTGTTTGATTGCCTTGCGGAGGGATTAACTACACTGTTTATATTCAGCCATATTTCCAGACCTCTTTCCATGGTCAAAGGAGCATCCACAAAATCCTGATTCCAGTTGAATACTAGTCCCTCGGCGGTGTAGTCTCGATCTTTGTAGTCCTTAAATGCGTTTGCATTTAAATGGTTCGCACTTTCAGTTTTGCGCTAATGCCGCCATCCATCCATGGTTTCTGGTTAGGGTAGGTTTTAATAGTCATAGTGGGTACAACATCTCCAATGCACTTCCTTATAAACTCACTCACAGAGTCGTTGTATAGATCTATGTTATTCTCTGAGGCTGACAGTCCGCGTGATCAAAACAATCTTGAAGCACGGATTCTGATTGGTCAGACCAGCACTGAATGTTTCTAGTCACTGGTACATCCTGTTTGAGTTTCTGCCTATAAAGATGGTAGGAGTGTGTTCAGATTTGCTGAAGGGAGGGCGTTAGAGGGCTTTGCATGCATTGCGGATGTTATAGTTTTAGTGATCAAGTGTATTACTCCCGCGTGTAGTGCAATCAATATGCTGATAGAATTTAGGTAGCCCTGTCCACAAATATGCTTGTTAACTTCTTGACGCTACCCATCCTGTTAGCGGGATCATTTTCGTCAGCAACCGCTGAATAGCATAGCGCAACAGTCAAATAATATTACTTAAAATATTCATATTCATGAAATCACAAGTGCAATATTGCAAAACACAGCTTAGCCTTTTGTTAATCCACCTGTCTTCTCAGATTTTGAAATTATGCTTTACAGCGAAGGCAATCCAAGCGTTTGTGTAAGTTTATCAATAGCAAAGCATAACATTATGTACACTAAGCATAAAGTATCTAGGTCACGAAAATCAGAAAAGCAATCAAATTAATCATTTACTTTTGATGATCTTCGGATGTTTTCACTCACGAGACTCCCAGTTACACAACAAATGTTCCCTTTGTTCCATAAAGATTATTTTTATACCCAAAAATACCTCCCTTTGTTTGTCGCGTTATGTTCAGAAATCCACAGGAAAGAGCGGTCACGACAACGCAGACGTATTTTCCAAATAATATCCATAATGTCCACAGAAACATGTCAAATGTTTTTTTATGATCAATCCTCAGGTTGTTTTTAAAATTTATATTCGAAAGTATATCAAACGGGTTTGTAGGTTTTTCAAAAACACCGGTAGAAACAATGGCCCTTTACTCTGAAGCGCAAAACTCACTCTGAGAGCCCCCACCTATCCACTTACACAATGTGATCTTTCACGCTTATTTTTCAAAATAAAAGCCTGAAACTATGTCTAAAGACTGTTGACACCTTAGGGAAGCCATTGAAAAAAATTAATCTGGTTGATATCCCTTTAAATGGTGGATAGGCATGCATAGGAACAGAGAGGTTTCAAAATAAGACGCACTTCCTGATTAGATTTTCCTCAGGTTTTCGCCTGCAATATCAGTTCTGTTATACTCACAGACAATATTTTTGTTTTGGAAACTTTAGAGTGATTTCTATCCTAATATGACTATTATATGCATATTCTAGTTTCCAAGGCTGAGAAATAGGCAGTTTCAAATGGGTACTTTTTTTTTGCCAAAAGGTTAAAATCCCCACCTACAATAAATGCATCCTCAGGATACATGGTTTCCAGTTTACGTCCTGTGAAGTTCCTTGAGGGCCGTCTTGGTGTCTGCTTGAGGGGGAATGTACACAGCTGTGACGATAACTGATGAGAATGGGAGGTAATATGGTCGGCATTTGATTGTAAGAAATTCTAGGTCGGTTGGGCAGAAGGACTTGAGTTCCTGTATGTTGTTATAATTACACCATGAGTTGTTAATCATAAAGACCCGGACCTTCCTCTTCCCAGAGAGGTGTTTATCTCTGTTGGCGTGTTGCATGGAGAAGCCCTGTGGCTGAACTGATTTCGACAACATGTCCCGAGAAAGCCATGTTTCCGTGAAACAGACAATTTTACAATCTCTGATGTCTCTCTGGAAGGCAACCCTTGCTCGAATTTTGTCTACCTTGTTGTCAAGTGACTGGACATTAGCGAGTAGTATACTAGGGAGCATTGGGCGATGTACACATCTACGGAGCCTGAGCAGGAGGCCGCTCCATCTGCCCCTTCTGCAGCGCCATTGTTTTTGGTCAGCTTTTGGGATTAGATCCATTGTCCTGGGTGGTGGTCCAAACAGAGAATCCGCTTCGGGAATGTCGTATTCGTGGTCGTAATGTTGGTAAGTTGACGTCACTCTTATATCTAATAGTTCGTCCTGGCTGTATGTATTAAGATTTAAGATTTTCTGGGGTAACAATGTAAGAAATAATAAATAAATAAATAAACAAAATACTTTAAAGTTTCATAATTACTCGAAGCGAGGCGACCATCTCTGTTGGCGCCATCTTCTCTGCAACATAATGTTTCCGCCATAATTTCCTATGACTAACCTAACCTTGATTTGGATGAAGATTTCTACTTCAACGAGTCTGAAGCGGCCCTAATCCCAGAGACGTTCAGGCACCCGGACAAAACTTTGTCTCGAGAAACTATACAATGTGAGCATTGAGCTCACAGGAAGAAAAATAATAATAAATGGAATAGCAATAAACATTTTGGTTAATTGCTCAGCACTCCCGCATCTCAACAAGCTGTACAGGACCATAAGCAATCAAGAAAAGAAATGCTCACCAGAAGTGTCGCTCCTAGTAGCATTGTTTTAAATCCAGAAAAACTGAAATCCGTTTGACATCATTTCTACCAGCATGCCATAGGCAAAAAAAACTCCATACACAGAAACACATACAAAGCCCTGCCTCACCCTCCATTTGACTATAACTCTATCCTCATGATCCCTGCTTACAAGCAAAAACTTAAACAGGCAGTACCAGTGACACGCTCTATACGGAAGTGGTACTATGAAGCGGATGCTAAACTACGGGACTGTTTCACTAGCGCAGACTTGAATATGTTCCGGGAATCATCCGATGTCCTTAAGGAGTTTACCACATCAGTCAACGGCTTCATTAATAAGTGCATCGACGACTTCGCCCCCACAGTGACGGTACGTTCATATCGCAACCAGAAACCATGGATTACAGGCAACATCCGCTCTGAGCTAAAGGCTAGAAAATAAGATATTGAAAAATACTGTGGACTCCCTTAATTAGGGATAGGCCCATTTTATCTCAATTTCTGCCTGAATCACGTGCCCAAAGTAAACTGCCTGTTGCCCAGGCCCTAAAGCCAGGATATGCAAATAATTGGTACCGTTGGAAAGAAAACACTTTGGAGTTTGTAGAAATGTTAAAATAATGTCAGAGAATATAACACAATAGATATGGTAGGAGAAAATACTAAGAAAAATCTACCTGAATTTATTTTGGAGAGACCATCCTATTAGGAATGCAAGAGAAAGCTCATATTGTAAATTAGCTCCCTGGATGCAATTCCTATGGCTTCCACAGGGTGTCAGCAGTCTATGTTCAAGGTTTCAAGCTTGTAAATTCAAAAACGAATAAGAAATAACAGTTCTTGTATGAGGACACAAGTCTTGGAAATCCATGTCTTTGCGCGCCATGATGAAGTTGTGCACCTGCTAAAATCGGTTTCCTTTTGAACATTTCTGAAAGAAATATTATAGTTTGATTACATTTTAGTAAGTGGGGAAATAAGTATAGCAAGTTATTATTGTAATGGCTTAGCAGATCATAAAAAAAGAAGATACATTTTCACATGGCTAAAAGAGAAAGAATATAATAACTATTGTTTACATTAAACTAATTCTACAAATATAGATGAGGTTGGGTGGAAAAAGGACTGTGAGGGAGAAATATATTTTTTGTCATGGTCCAAAAAACCTCAAAAGTGGTGATTATACTAATTAATAAAAATGTTGATCCGATTGTAAACTGTGCAAACAGATCCGCAAGGAAGATGGATTCTTTTAAATATGCTATTGGACCAAAATCAGATCCGCAAGGAAGATGGATTCTTTTAAATATGCTATTGGACCATAAACAGATCTGCAAGGAAGATGGATTTATTTTAAATATGCTATTGGACCAAAATCAGATCTGGCTAATTAATCTACAGTGCCTTGCGAAAGTATTCAGCCCCCTTGAACTTTGCGACCTTTTGCCACATTTCAGACTTCAAACATAAAGATATAAAACTGTATTTTTTTGTGAAGAATCAACAACAAGTGGGACACAATCATGAAGTGGAACGACATTTATTGGATATTTCAAACTTTTTTAACAAATCAAAAACTGAAAAATTGGGCGTGCAAAATTATTTCAGTTTGAAATATCCAATAAATGTCGTTCCACTTCATGATTGTGTCCCACTTGTTGTTGATTCTTCACAAAAAAATAAGGTTTTATATCTTTATGTTTGAAGCCTGAAATGTGGCAAAAGGTCGCAAAGTTCAAGGGGGCCGAATACTTTCGCAAGGCACTGTATATGGGCCTAATAATGATGATCCACACTTTTTTGAAAATATATATAATAATCTATTGAGATCACAGGCAATGAAATAATATATTAATATGGTGGGAGATTATAATATGGTTTTAAGTACCTCAATGGATCATAAAGGAAATTACTCTATAAACTATCACCCTCAAGCATTTAAGGATATCACAAAGGTCATGGATACATTAGAACTAGTGGATATATGGAGGCTGAAAAACTCTGACCTAGTGAGTTATACATGGAGGAAGCTTAATCAAGCTAGCCATCTTGATTACTTCCTAGTGTCATTCTCCTGGCATCAAAGTTTTTTTAAAGTATTAATAGGAGAATGAATGCGATCGGACCACCATCTTATTGGCTTCCATGTAACTCTTACAGAATTTTCCCCGTGGACGGGGATATTAGATATTTTATCAAAGTCTATTGGATGCCAATTTGTTCTTAACTAAGACAAAATAATTCATAATTAACTTTTTTTGTACAACATAGGTACAGCAGATCCCTTTATTGTATGTGACACTTTCAAATGTACTTTTAGAGGTCATTCAATACAATACCCATCATTAAAACAAAAGCAGTTTATGTCAAAAGAGATTTAGACTAATAAAGGAAATAGAGGAAGTAAAACTGCACTATTGAGGCACAAAATAGGTTAGAGGAAAAACAAAGAACTGGAGGTACTTATTCAAGAACGTATAATTTCCATCTACATAACATTGCAACAATCAGAAACTGTCTGTCCTAAACTGATACAGAAAAATGTATCCATGCTTTTGTCACTTCTAGGTTAGACTCCTGCAATGCTCTATTTTCCGACTACCCGGATAAAGCACTAAATAAACTTCAGTTAGTGCTCAACACGGCTGCTAGAATCTTGACTAGAACCCAAAAATTTGATCATATTACTCCAGTGCTAGCCTCTCTACACTGGCTTCTTGTTAAGGCTAGGGCTGATTTAAAGGTTTTACTGGGAACCTACAAAGCATATTTGTGGACAGGACTGATGAATAAAAAAAACATTCTTTATGGATTATTATATCTATTATATTATTATATTTATTATATATTATATTATTATATATTATATTTGTTAATGTTATTATGAATATATACGAAGGGGTCCTGTCACATATGCAGTTATGGAAAATATATGGGAATATCTGCTCAATCCAAATTGAAATGGAGGAGGCAAGTGTAAAAGAGAGAAGGGAAGGAACTTGTTTGCCTGCCAGATATTAAAGATACAAATAGGAGGACCTTTCGATGTACCAATTCCATGGCATATAGTTTATGATTCAACACTTAGATTCAATATAAGGTATTATATAAAATTAATCATTAAAAAATAAAATAATAAAACACCATCATCCCAGACACCCTGGACCCACTCCAATTGGGACGCACCCAGTTGGTGAGAGTATGCAACAACACATCCACCACACTGACCCTCAGCACAGGGACCCCTCAGGGTTGCGTGCTTAGTCCCTTCCTGTACTCCCTGATCATCCACAAATGTGTGGCTGAGCACAGATCATCATTAAATTTGCAGATGACATGACGGTGGTAACCCTGATCACCGACAACGATGGGAAAAAATTATCTCACTGTTGCCGCTTGTTATAGACCCCCCTCAGCTCCCAGCTGTACCCTGGACACCATATGTGAATTGATTGTCCACCATTTCTCTTCAGAGATGGTACTGTTAGGTGACCTAAACTGGGATATGCTTTAATCTCCGGCCGTCCTACAATCTAATCTAGATGCCCTCAATCTCACACAAATTATCAAGGAATCTACCAGGTACAACCCTAAATCCATAAACACGGGCAACCTCACCTCACATCATCCTGACTAACTTGCCCGCTAAATCTCAGCGATCACTGCCTCATTGCCTGCGTCCGTTCTGGGTCTGCGGTCAAACGTCCACCCTTTATCACTTTATCACTGCTCCCTAAAACACTTCTGCCTTTCTAAACGACCTGGCCTTGGGTATCCTGGAAGGATATTGATCTCATCCCGTCAGTAGAGGATGCCTGGTTGTTCTTTAAAAATGCCTTCCTCACCATCTTAAATAAGCATTCCACTGTCAAAAAAAATGTAGAACTAAGAACAGATGAAGCCCTTGGTTGTCTCCAGACTTGACTGCCCTTGACCAGCACAAAAACATCCTGTGGCACACTGCACTAGCTTCGAATAGTCCCCGCAAAATGCAACTTTTCAGGGAAGTCAGGAACCAATATACACAGTCAGTTAGGAAAGCAAAGGCTAGCTTTTTCAAACAGAAATTTGCATCCTGCAGCACTTACTCCCAAAAGATTTGGGACACTGTAAAGTCCATGGAGAATAAGAGCACCTCCTCTCAGCTGCCCACTGCACTGAGGCTAAGAAACACTGTCACCACCGATAAATCCACAGTAATCGAACATTTAAATAAGCATTTCTCCACGGCTGGCCACACTTTCCAACTTGCTACCCCAACCCCGGCCAACAGTGCTGCTCCCCCTGCAGCAACTGTCCCAAGGTGCCTACCCCCCCCCCCCCCCCCCCCCCGCT
>NC_034197.2:23591188-23636188 GCF_002021735.2 Oncorhynchus kisutch | reverse complement strand
CACTCCTTGTGGTGAGTGCAGGCCAGAGGCTGGGCTACAAAGCGGCGGTGACATTGGCGGTGTGGTGAGACTCTGTGTCTGTGTGCTTTGGGCTGGACGGGAATGTTACACATCACAGGGAGGGAGGGAGATGTAGAAAAATAGAGAGAGTGGAATAGGGAGAAAAATAGAGAGAGGAAGTGGGAGAAAAATAGAGAGAGTGGAATAGGGAGAAAAATAGAGAGAGGAAGTGGGAGAAAAATAGAGAGAGTGGAATAGGGAGAAAAATAGAGAGAGGAAGTGGGAGAAAAATAGAGAGAGTGGAATAGGGAGAAAAATAGAGAGTGGAATAGGGAGAAAAATAGAGAGAGTGGAATAGGGAGAAAATAGAGAGAGTGGAATAGGGAGAAAAATAGAGAGAATGAAAAACAGACAGAGAGGAAGAAAGACATACAGTAGCAATGACAGTTTTCTTTGTTTGAAATATTTAATGGATGCTGCTGATCTTTTGAAATATTGACTTGTTTGCTGCAGCTGGAGGGTCTAAAGAGGAGACAAGTTGTTCTGTCATTCACATAAAAAGCTAAATGCTGTCATCATCAACATTTTATCAGATGTATTTTTATTTTCAATCCAGTTGAAAAAATTTAACAGTACAGGCATTTGATATGATACTCACCCCTGATGAGTAAGGTATTGCTCTCGCTCTCTCTCGGTGTGTGTGTGTGTGTGTGTGTGTGTGTGTGTGTGTGTGTGTGTGTGTGTGTGTGTGTGTGTGTGTGTGTGTGTGTGTGTGTGTGTGTGTGTGTGTGTGTGTGTGTGTGTGTGTGGAGACTCCTGTAGACTTACTATGTCACTGTTGACTGCAAAACTAAATCAGATGCTTCATCATTTGATTTACACTGTTAATGATCCCTGGTAATGATACACTGTTAATGATCCCAGGTAATGATACACTGTTAATGATCCCTGGTAATGATACACTGTTAATGATCCCTAGTAATTATACACTGGTAATGATACACTGTTAATGATCCCTGGTAATGATCCCTGGTAATGATACACTGTTAATGATACACTGTTAATGATACACTGTTAATGATCCCTAGTAATGATACACCGTTAATGATCCCCGGTAATGATACACCGGTAATGATCCCCGGTAATGATACACTGTTAATGATCCCTGGTAATGATACACTGTTAACGATCCCTGGCAATGATACACCGGTAATGATCCCTAGTAATGATACACTGGTAATGATCCCTAGTAATGATCCCTAGTAATGATACACTGTTAATGATCCCAGGTAATGATACACTGGTAATGATCCCTAGTAATGATACACAGATAATGATCCCTAGTAATGATACACAGGTAATGATCCCCGGTAATGATCCCTGGTAATGATGCCCTGTTAATGATCCCCGGTAATGATACACTGTTAATGATCCCCGGCAATGATCCCTGGTAATGATACACTGTTAATGATACACTGTTAATGATCCCTGGTAATGATACACTGTTAATGATACACTGTTAACGATCCCTGGTAATGATACACTGTTAATGATACACTGTTAATGATCCCTGGTAATGATACACAGGTAATGATACACTGTTAATGATCCCTGGTAATGATACACTGTTAATGATACACTGTTAATGATCCCTAGTAATGATCACTTGCCCCTTATGTTTTCCCTTGAATTAATCTGTAAAGGAGGAAGAACGGTTTGAGAGAAATGGTTTTAGGGAACAACTTGGCAAAGGGAGACTGTTTATATAAACACAG
This sequence comes from Oncorhynchus kisutch, assembly GCF_002021735.2. NCBI lineage: Eukaryota > Metazoa > Chordata > Actinopteri > Salmoniformes > Salmonidae > Oncorhynchus > Oncorhynchus kisutch. Next base: position 23,634,413 of record NC_034197.2, on the reverse strand, counting down.
AGCCTCATACAGTAGGTACAGTGGGGTCAGGAGTGTTCTGACTAGGAACAACTTGGCAAAGGGAGACTGTTTATATAAACACAGAGCCTCATACAGTAGGTACAGTGGGGTCAGGAGTGTTCTGACTAGGAACAACTTGGCAAAGGGAGACTGTTTATATAAACACAGAGCCTCATACAGTAGGTACAGTGGGGTCAGGAGTGTTCTGACCAGGAAAAGCTCCTGATCCTCTAGTTATATAAGATCAGTGTAACCATGTGGGATTGAATAGCCTGACTAGATCAGTTAGCGTCATCAGGTACAGATAACATGACAACGATACACTGAACCAGGGTTGAAACAGAGGCTAGAAGGGCCAATCTCAGTTCAGCATCAGAAGCTTTAGGGTAAAAGCAGTTCAGAACAGTGTACTAGCAGTGTACCAAACAACAAGGAAGTCCACCTGACCTTTCTCTCTCCTTCAGATGTATATCAGTCATAGCAGCCGATCCCCGTGCTGCGGGCTCAGTGCGAGAGGGAGGGGAGTGACTCTGACATGGACTAAACAGTGTGGAGAGTAGGGGTGGGTGGATCAGAAGCTCTTTGGCAAGCTGAAGCCTCATTCCCTGCTTGTCTTGGACACACTAATGTGTCCTCCTCTCTCTACCTCTGCTTCTCCTTATATTTGCCTTAATGTGCAGAGCTGTGTGTGTGTGTTTGTACCCTGGCATATGTGTCTGCATATACAGTATGTGGCAGAATTTGTGTGTGCAGTGTGTGTGCGTGTGTGTGTGTGTGTGTGTGTATAACGTGTGTGATGTGTGTAACGTGTGTGTGTGTGTCTGTGTGTGTGTGTGTGTGTGTGTGTGTGTGTGTGTGTGTGTGTGTGTGTGTGTGTGACGTGTGTGTGTGACGTGTGTGCGCATTTGGGGTTCAGGCTGCAGGTGAGAATCCATCACCTCCACTATGGAGAAAAAGCCAGAGGTGAAGGAGAGGAGAATTAGATAGCTTTACAATAGGAGATGACAAAATAACGAGCCTCTCCCCCTCTTCTCCTCCCCCCATCGGCCCCTCAGAGCTGAGGTAAAGGGAGCGTTCGCCTGCCTCGGGGACTTAGAGAGGGGATTTGGCTGTTCTGCCGGGTGCCTGCCTGATAACGAGACAGCCAGGCCTGCTGATACGCTGCTGAGTGCAGTACAGCGCCCCTTACCTGTCACTCCTCACCTGTCACACTCTGGTGCCACCGGCGGCCGAGATGGCACACACACACACACACACACACAAACACACACACACACACACACACACACACACACACACACACACACACACAGGGCCTACCACAGAGCTGCAGGAGTGTTTGTGTGTGCAACTGCAGCATTTTTACAGTTTGGTGTGTGACAACTCACAGTAAACCTCTCAGTCAACGTAGAGAGGAAATGAATCCAGGCTCTTGCGGCACGTCTGGTATTTCATTCAGTGAGCATCACACTATGCAGTTAAATATTTTCCCCTCACTATACTCGCACCTCTCTGTCAGGCTAGTTTAGGATAGGAAAAGCCCATTCACCCTCATTCAGGCCACAGGATGGATATATTGTATTAAGCATGTTATTCCCCCCAGTCCTCTCCCATCTCCTTCTCATCCTGTTGTGGCAGTGCCAGTCAAAGTTACAGCTGTTGGGATACAAGATTCATATTCAAGTCAAAGCCCTTAGCTGCACCTAGCCATCAGAACAGAACTCCATGAAGAGAGAGGAGGGGAGGGGAGAGGATAAGGGGAAAGAGGAGGGGAGGGGAGAGGATAAGGGGAAAGAGGAGGGGAGGGGAGAGGATAAGGGGAAAGAGGAGGGGAGGGGAGAGGATAAGGGGAAAGAGGAGGGGAGGGGAGAGGATAAGGGGAAAGAGGAGGGGAGGGTGATGTAGGAATAAGAGAGGAGGATACAGATGGAAAGAGAGAGGGAGAGAAGAGCTGAGAATATGAGAAGAGAAATCAGCAGGTTAGAAGAGGGGGAATAGAAGAAATTAAAAGGGGAGCAGAGCAGATCTCTTCCATTAATGTGTTCCTCCCTCCTCCCCTCCATCTATTCCTCTCCTCCTTTCACCACCTGTATTCTCACTCACCGCTGTTTACCCACCCTTCCTCCCTTCCTCCCTCCCTCCATCCCTTCCTCCCTCCATCCCTTCCTCCCTCCAACCCCCCTCCTTTTCTACCCCATTGTCACTTAATCCTCCTCACTCTCTCTCACCCCCATCCTTCTCCCCTACCCCTTATTTCACCTCCCTCGCTAGCTCTCCCCGCATTCCACTCTCTCACTCCCCTATTCACCCTTCCTGATGCCTACACACTTTCTGGTGCTTAAGTTATTAGCCAGACCTAATCAACCTGCAACCATGCAGGAAAATCTGTGATTTTGTGTGTGTGTGTGTCTATACTGTATGTGTAGGGTGTGTGTGTCTATGTGTAGGGTGGGTGTGTCTATATGTGTAGGGTGGGTGTCTATATGTGTAGCGTGTGTGTGTATATGTGTAGGATGGGTGTGTGTCTATATGTGTAGGGTGTGTGTGTGTGGGTCTATATGTGTAGCGTGTGTGTCTATATGTGTAGGGTATGTGTGTCTATATGTGTAGGGTGTGTGTGTGTGTGTGTCTATATGTGTAGAGTGTGTGTGTGTGTGTGTCCTTATGTGTAGGGGGGGGGTGTGTACACACGCTTGTGTATGTGTATGTGTGTGTTAGGGCCGGGACAATACCAGTATTGCGATACTCGTTAGTATCGTGGCAAGTAAACAAAACACAAAGCGGATTTTCCTTCTTTAGGAAAACAGCCATAATGTTGGAAACAAACATCATTATGTTTTCATCCAGAGTCACATTTATTTATTTTCCAAATTATAACACTCTATATTTTACGTACAGCAGTTTTTGAAAGGCCTAAAGAGTTTGGTTTCCTTCATGTTTTTATTTTTGACATGGAAAAATATAACGATACTGGTATCGTCCCGGCTCTAGTGTGTGTGACTGCCAAATGCATGTGTGTATAGGGTGATGCTGGTGCAAAATGGATGTGGCCAGGCTATGGCTTTTAGCCCATCCTCCCAGTCTCCCAGCTTCTCTCCCAGCCATCTAGCCTGCTAATTGAACCCGTCCCAGGAGGAGGGATCATTCCACATTTTTAATTAGGCTTTTCCTCCTGATAAAGCACCACCCCCACTCCTCCTTCTCTATCACTCTCTACATCGCCCTCTCTCTGTCACAGTCAGACACACACACACACACCGAGACACACCCATTTATTTCAGTGTAAGCCAAAGCAGCAGTAGAGGGCTTAGTCTACCCAGCTGCAGCCAGCAGAGATTGACTCTCTGAAGGTGAACCCCATAGTGAGGGAGAGGAGGGGACGAAGGGCCCTTTTGAGTTGTGTGTAAGTGTTAGTGTGCTAGTGTGCATGTGTTTGTGGGGAGGGTATGTGCTTTAGATCTGTGTAGAGAGAGGCCTTTAGATCAGAAATGAAAATAGAGAACAGGCACATTTATTGATAGTATTATATCTGTGTTTGTTTACCTACATGTGTATTATATTAGATGTGTGCATAGTTTAGGTATTTGTGTTTCTGTTAATAAGAACTTATACTGCAACAACAAAGAAATGCATTGAACAGCTTTCTGTTAGCAAATTCCACAACAAAAGGATTAACATGAGAAACAATACTTAAGCCAGTTTGCACAGCAGAGACATGGTGAATAGACCGAGGGGTTGGGAGTACAGTAACAACACACTGAATCCCAGTACAATAAGACTAAAGACTAACGCTTCCTTTTAAGTGGTCCTTATTACAATGTCATTCTGTAGATGGTAATTAGCTAGATAGCTAGCTAGCTAGTTGGTAGACCTAACAAAAATGCCAGAGAAGCTAACGTTAGCTAGCTACTCTAGCTGGCAAATACTACCTATGCTAAATCGTCCAGCAGAATTCATGTATACAAAAAAGCTAAACAAATTGCATGGAAAACTTTATGTCTCATGTCTCATGTCTCATGTGTTGACGTGTTTGTCTTGTCTACAACACTTTGTTTCTTTCACAGCAATCTTTCACATCAATCTTTCACAGCAATCTTTCAAGGCCTGGATTTTCTTTCACGTCTGGATTCTTTTTTTAAACTTTTTTTAATTATTATTTTTTATTATGAACAAAACAAATAGAAAAACAGAAATATACAAAGAAGAGTACATAAACCTAACAGACAGAGTATTACATATCGAGATACATGTTCAATTTGTCAAAAAGTTTGATGGTACGTATTGCTTTTTTGTTTGTACACTTACTGATCATTTCTAAATAAAGAATGTGAAGTGGGGTCCTCGCCCACTTCCTTTTATGGATAAAGAATCTTCCATAAAAAATAAACAAATGACCAATGAAGTTAATTCAGGGTCCAACAGCAACTCGCCCAAGCCTTCCCCATTTCTCCTTCTCCCAAATCCATTCAGCTGATGTTCTGAAAGAGCTGCAAAATCTGGACCCCTACAAATCAGCCGGGCTAGACAATCTGGACCCTTTCTTTCTAAAATTATCTGCCGAAATTGTTGCCACCCCTATTACTAGCCTGTTCAACCTCTCTTTCGTGTCGTCTGAGATTCCCAAAGATTGGAAAGCAGCTGCGGTCATCCCCCTCTTCAAAGGGGGGGACACTCTTGACCCAAACTGCTACAGACCTATATCTATCCTACCGTGCCTTTCTAAGGTCTTCGAAAGCCAAGTCAACAAACAGATTACCGACCATTTCGAATCTCACCATACCTTCTCTGCTATGCAATCCGGTTTCAGAGCTGGTCATGGGTGCACCTCAGCCACGCTCAAGGTCCTAAACGATATCTTAACCGCCATCGATAAGAAACATTACTGTGCAGCCGTATTCATTGATCTGGCCAAGGCTTTCGACTCTGTCAATCACCATATCCTCATCGGCAGACTCGACAGCCTTGGTTTCTCAAATGATTGCCTCGCCTGGTTCACCAACTACTTCTCTGATAGAGTTCAGTGTGTCAAATCGGAGGGTCTGCTGTCCGGACCTCTGGCAGTCTCTATGGGGGTGCCACAGGGTTCAATTCTTGGACCGACTCTCTTCTCTGTATACATCAATGAGGTCGCTCTTGCTGCTGGTGAGTCCCTGATCCACCTCTACGCAGACGACACCATTCTGTATACTTCCGGCCCTTCTTTGGACACTGTGTTAACAACCCTCCAGGCAAGCTTCAATGCCATACAACTCTCCTTCCGTGGCCTCCAATTGCTCTTAAATACAAGTAAAACTAAATGCATGCTCTTCAACCGATCGCTACCTGCACCTACCCGCCTGTCCAACATCACTACTCTGGACGGCTCTGACTTAGAATACGTGGACAACTACAAATACTTAGGTGTCTGGTTAGACTGTAAACTCTCCTTCCAGACCCATATCAAACATCTCCAATCCAAAGTTAAATCTAGAATTGGCTTCCTATTTCGCAACAAAGCATCCTTCACTCATGCTGCCAAACATACCCTTGTAAAACTGACCATCCTACCAATCCTCGACTTTGGCGATGTCATTTACAAAATAGCCTCCAATACCCTACTCAACAAATTGGATGCAGTCTATCACAGTGCAATCCGTTTTATCACCAAAGCCCCATATACTACCCACCATTGCGACCTGTACGCTCTCGTTGGCTGGCCCTCGCTTCATACTCGTCGCCAAACCCACTGGCTCCATGTCATCTACAAGACCCTGCTAGGTAAAGTCCCCCCTTATCTCAGCTCGCTGGTCACCATAGCATCTCCCACCTGTAGCACACGCTCCAGCAGGTATATCTCTCTAGTCACCCCCAAAACCAATTCTTTCTTTGGCCGCCTCTCCTTCCAGTTCTCTGCTGCCAATGACTGGAACGAACTACAAAAATCTCTGAAACTGGAAACACTTATCTCCCTCACTAGCTTTAAGCACCAACTGTCAGAGCAGCTCACAGATTACTGCACCTGTACATAGCCCACCTATAATTTAGCCCAAACAACTACCTCTTTCCCAACTGTATTTAATTTTAATTTATTTATTTATTTTGCTCCTTTGCACCCCATTATTTTTTATTTCTACTTTGCACATTCTTCCATTGCAAAACTACCATTCCAGTATTTTACTTGCTATATTGTATTTACTTTGCCATCATGGCCTTTTTTGCCTTTACCTCCCTTCTCACCTCATTTGCTCACATTGTATATAGACTTGTTTATACTGCATTATTGACTGTATGTTTGTTTTTACTCCATGTGTAACTCTGTGTCGTTTTATCTGTCGAACTGCTTTGCTTTATCTTGGCCAGGTCGCAATTGTAAATGAGAACTTGTTCTCAACTTGCCTACCTGGTTAAATAAAGGTAAAATATCATTTGGATCAATATCATTTGGATCAAAATAAAACATAATATCAGTCTTTCAAATTAACATTAACAGGGGTTTCTTTTAAAATCTTCAAACTCACTCCAATATCTTCTGACATAGTAATATCTTGACATAGTTTTCTTATATACATGTTATTACATTTACATGTCAATTCTTTCTAACTGAATTGAGGCTACAAAATCCTCAACAGTTGCACTTGGAGTACTGTTATATTCTCCTAAAAGAAGAATAGCACCTTTAGGGACAGCTCTAACAACAATTTGATACTCCTCAGGAGTGAATGTAATATTATGTATTCATGAATTCTGGATAATCATATAGTTGTCCATCATTATTCAATAGTTGTTTAACCCAGAAAATGCTGTTGTCAAACCAGTTCTGGAAAAAAAGACTTGTTTTTGTATTTTCTGTATTTGTTATTCCAGTATATCTATGTGGGGGAAATTATTAATTTGTTATTCCAGTATATCTATGTGGGGGAAATTATTAATTTGTTATTCCAGTATATCTATGTGGGGGAAATTATTAATTTGTTATTCCAGTATATCTATGTGGGGGAAATTATTAATTTGTTATTCCAGTATATCTATGTGGGGGAAATTATTAATTTGTTATTCCAGTATATCTATGTGGGGGAAATTATTAATTTGTTATTCCAGTATATCTATGTGGGGGAAATTATTAATTTGTTATTCCAGTATATCTATGTGGGGGAAATTATTAATTTGTTATTCCAGTATATCTATGTGGGGGAAATTATGTTTGTACATGAGGCTCCAAGTTAGAAGTACTTCTTTATGAAGGTCAGCAAGCTTAATAGGGATCTTACCCACATAAATGTTGCATTTGAGTAAAACCACCAATCAGTTGGAATATTAAATTAGGGATTATATTCCAAATGCAATCCATATTTCTTAAATAATTTTGTATCCATTTGATCATGAAGATTATATTAGAGATGTTAAAATCCAGAGCATTCAACCCTCCCTCACCTTGGGTGCTACCTATTAACGCTTTTCTTAAATAATGAGGTGTATTTCTCCATATGAAGTTAAATAATTTAGTATCAACCATTTTAGTTACTGACAGAGGAACATCCAAGGCAAGTACAAGTCCAGATAAAGATCTCTTAATAACCAGGAGTTAAATCTCTTTCTAATTTTCTCCACAATAGGAGAGAAGTTTAAACTGGTCCTTTCTTTCTGGTCTTTGTTAACTTTAATACCAATATATGTGATCACATCTTTTACAGGGATATGACATACTGAGTTTAAGTCACATCTTTTACAGGGATATGACATACTGAGTTTAAGTCACATCTTTTACAGGGATATGACATACTGAGTTTAAGTCACATCTTTTACAGGGATATGACATACTGAGTTTAAGTCACATCTTTTACAGGGATATGACATACTGAGTTTAAGTCACATCTTTTACAGGGATATGACATACTGAGTTTAAGTCACATCTTTTACAGGGATATGACATACTGAGTTTAAGTCACATCTTTTACAGGGATATGACATACTGAGTTTAAGTCACATCTTTTACAGGGATATGACATACTGAGTTTAAGTCACATCTTTTACAGGGATATGACATACTGAGTTTAAGTCACATCTTTTACAGGGATATGACATACTGAGTTTAAGTCACATCTTTTCAACGCAAATAACACAAAAAGAAATCAGCCAAGACCTACGAAACAAAATGGTCGACCTCCACAAGTCTGGTTCATCCTTGGGAGCAATTTCTAAACGCCTGAAGGTACCACGTTCATCTGTACAAACAATAGTATGCAAGTATAAACACCATGGGACCACGCAGCCGTCATACCGCTCAGGAAGGAGACGCGTTCTGTCTCCTAGAGATGAACGTACTTTGGTGCAAAAATCCCAGAACATCAGCAAAGGACCTTGTGAAGATTCTGTAGGAAACAGGTACAAAAATATAACCTGAAAGGCCGCTGAGCAAGGAAGAAGCCACTGCTCCAAAACCGCCATAAAAAAGCCACACTACGGTTTGCAACTGCACATGGGGACAAAGATCGTACTTTTTGGAGAAATGTCCTCCAATGAAACATAAATAGAACTGTTTGGCCATAATGACCATCGTTATGTTTGGAGGAAAAAGGGGGAGGCTTGCAAGCCGAAGAACACCATCCCAACCTTGAAGCACGGGGGTGGCAGAATCATGTTGTGGGGGTGCTTTGCTCCAGGAGGGACTGGTGCACTTCACAATATAGATGGCATCATGAAGAGGAAAATGATGTGGGTATATTGAAGCAACATCTCAAGACATAAGTCAGGAAGTTAAAGTTTGGTCACAAATGGGTCTTCCAAATGGACAATGACCTGAAGCATACCTCAAAGGTTGTGGCAAAATGGCAACAAAGGACAACAAAGTCAAGGTATTGGAGTGGCCATCACAAAGCCTTGCCCTCAATCCTATAGAAGATTGTGGGCAGAACTGAGGAAGTGTGTGCGAGCAAGGAGGCCTACAATCCTGACTCAGTTACACCAGCTCTGTCAGGAGGAATGGGCCAAAATTCACCCAACTTATTGTGGGAAGCTTGTGGAAGGCTAAGTGAAACAATTTCAAGGCAATGCTACGAAATACTAATTGAGTGTATGTAAACTTCTGACCCACTGGGAATGTGATGAAATAAATAAATAATTCTCTCTACTATTATTATGACATTTCACATTCTTAAAATAAAGTGGTGATCCTAACTGACCTAAAACTGTCACGCCCTGGTCTAAGTATTTTGTGTTTATCTTCATGTATTGGGTCAGGCCAGGGTGTGGCATGGGGTTTTTGTATTGTGGTGTGTTTTGTCTTGGGGTTTTGGTGTGTATGTATTGGGATTGTAGCTAGCGGGGTTATCTAGCAAAGTCTATGGCTGTCTGGAGTGGTTCTCAATCAGAGGCAGGTGTTGATCGTTGTCTCTGATTGGGAACCATATTTAGGCAGCCATATTCTTTGAGTTTGTCGTGGGTGATTGTCCTTAGTGTCCTTGTTCCTGTCTATGCGTTAGTTTTCACTAGTATAGGCTGTTTCGGTCTTCCTTACGTTCTTTGTTTTTGTAGTGTTTGTATTATTTCGTGTTTCGTTTTTGTTCATTAAACATGGATCGCAATCTACACGCTGCATTTTGGTCCGACTCTCCTTCACACCTAGAAAACCGTAACAAAAACAGGGATTTTTAATGATTTAATGAAGCTGCCAGTTGAGGACTTGTGAGGCATCTGTTTCTCAAACTAGACACTCTAATATACTTGTCCTCTTGCCTAGTTGTGCACCGGGACCTCCCACTCTTTCTATTCTGGTTGTGCCAGTTTGCGCTGCTCTGTGAAGGGAGTAGCACACAGCGTTGTATGAGATCTTTCAGTTTGAGCCTGTAATCGAATCCGCAAATGCAAGCTAAAATAGTAATTTACAACATGAATTATGTCTACACTACTTTTCGGATCAATTTGATGTTATTTTAATGGACAAAAATAGCTTTTCTTTCAAAAACAATTACATTTCTAAGTGACCCCAAACCGTAGTAGTGTGTGTGTGTGTTTTGGGCTCCGTCCCTGTCATGTTCATAACGTACTCTATTTTTGGAAGAGAAATATAAATAATTATTTTGTATTCCTGCGCCTGTCTGCTATCATTATACAACGTGACATCTTCAAATTCTTGAAATAATATCCTGTTTTGTTTGTTGGATGCATGGATATTCTCTAATAACATTTCACTGTTCAAATTCACTGTTAAAATGAACCACCTACCAGTGGACTGATGACCTTCCCTTTAAATGCACCTCTTATAACTGCTATATTGTAGAAAGTCCATGTCTGCATTGAACCATTTGCAATACATGATAATAGCCTTAAGTTTGAGTAAATGACGAATACCCCTGACCTGAATTGAACAAAGAGATAAAGACAAACTTCAACCAACAACCTTGTTATGCTAATATAATCTTTTCCTAAGGATATGTAACTCAAAAGGATTTCCATCACATTATTAACCCCTCCAACAAAAAACAAAGAAATACTGGTCATAAAGTTACCAAATGATTCTTACTCCCACAAGGGGGAGACATTGTGCAGACCTTACAATAAGCAGTTATTCACCCATACTTACTGTTAGTTTACCAGTTTTCAGGTCAGCCTTTTCTCATTCACTTACTATAAAATGATGCTTTTCACCTGGCAATTAGGCCTATGAGTTCTGTCTGAGTTAGACTCTGACTCTGTCTCAAATTTGATTTGGTCACATTTCTTTCCCATCTTTCCCATCATTTCTTTCCTTCCACACTGACCTTCTCGACCTGTTCTTTGCGAACTGTCACATGACCTCAGTGTCCACAAATCTGGGCCCTTTCAGTGTTGTTTCAAGAGTGTTGCGCACATGGGTAGATGTTGACATAATTAATTCCTGTTAAAAATAAATGCACCAATTTATTATTTATTTATTGAACCTTTATTTAACTAGGCAATGCATCCCATCCAAACGTGAGAATGTTCCTCAACAGTGAAACCCTGGCAAGGTTACATGATGGAATAAGAGTTTGTCCTACGAACTTTTGAATTGCATTTATGAACTATTATTCAACCAAGCTTAATAGACTTACAATTTGGAAAACATGAATGACTGTCTCTCAATTTTAACCATACCTGTTTATTAGTGTATCAACATGTTTTATCGATGGTTAAAGTAATTTACCCTTTGTCAAATACACTGTTAATTTATCTAACAATTTAAAGATATTTTTCATGTGAACCATTTGTGAACAAGTTTTTGCCATTGTGCCTGGGCATTAGAATCCAGAGCCCTTTATTGCAGCATTGTGACAATGAGGTGGTCGGGTTTTGAATTGGCTACCACTTATCCCATGGTTTGTGCAGGCTGAAATGTGCAGGCCCTGAAATATGATGCACTGGGATATATGGTTGGGATGCTATCGGAAACTTGAATATTTGTAACAAGCAAGGTAACAAGCATTCGTTGTTACACTTCTGTAATTATAGACTGCAATTACCACCAGTTTCATACTATTGCAGTTAATTACAACACTTGTTAGTGTAAGTACATATTTAATTACACTGTAATAAGAACACCTTAAAATGAAAAAAAAAGACTAGGGAAATAAGATGTGTACTGAATGATAAGACACCGGGGCTAGCAGGAGGCCTACGAGGTTATAATAACAGTCAGGCAGCCTTAGCTCTTGTTGTGCACGTGTGGTATGTGGACAAGGGCGCTGAATTTTCAGAGAACGGGAAAGGATAAATGAATGAAAGCAAGAGAGAGAGATGGAGGGAGAGGTTGTGTAGAAACCTGTCCATTGAGGCAGACTAGAAAAGCAAGCGCTGTACTGTACGTAGAGTAACTGCTGCACTGAAACCATACAGGGAAAACTACTGCACTGAAACCATACAGGGGTAACTACTGCACTGAAACCATACAGGGAAACTACTGCACTGAAACCATACAGGGGTAACTACTGCACTGAAACCATACAGGGGTAAATACTGCACTGAAAACATACAGGGATAACTACTGCACTGAAACCATACAGGGATAACTACTGCACTGAAACCATACAGGGGTAAATACTGCACTGAAACCATACAGGGGTAAATACGGCACTGAAACCATACAGGGAAAACTACTGCACTGAAACCATACAGGGGTAAATACGGCACTGAAACCATACAGGGGTAACTACTGCACTGAAACCATACAGGGGTAACTACTGCACTGAAACCATACAAGGGTAAATACTGCACTGAAAACATACAGGGATAACTACTGCACTGAAACCATACAGGGGTAACTACTGCACTGAAACCATACAGGGGTAACTACTGCACTGAAACCATACAGGGAAAACTACTGCACTGAAACCATACAGGGGTAACTACTGCACTGAAACCATACAGGCGTAACTACTGCACTGAAACCATACAGGGGTAAATACTGCACTGAAACCATACAGGGATAACTACTGCACTGAAACCATACAGGGGTAAATACTGCACTGAAACCATGCAGGGGTAAATACTGCACTGAAACCATACAGGGAGAACTACTGCACTGAAACAATACAGGGGTAACTACTGCACTGAAACCATACAGGGGTAACTACTGCACTGAAACCATACAGGGGTAACTACTGCACTGAAACCATACAGGGGTAAATACTGCACTGAAACCATACAGGGGTAAATACGGCACTGAAACCATACAGGGAAAACTACTGCACTGAAACCATACAGGGGTAACTGCTGCACTGAAACCATACAGGGGTAACTACTGCACTGAAACCATACAGGGATAACTACTGCACTGAAACCATACAGGGGTAACTACTGCACTGAAACCATACAGGGGTAACTACTGCACTGAAACCATATAGGGGTAACTACTGCACTGAAACCATACAGGGGTAACTACTGCACTGAAACCATACAGGGGTAACTACTGCACTGAAACCATACATGGGTAACTACTGCACTGAAACCATAGAGGGGTAAATACTACACTGAAACCATACATGGGTAACTACTGCACTGAAACCATGCAGGGGTAACTACTGCACTGAAACCATACAGGGGTAACTACTGCACTGAAACCATGCAGGGATAACTACTGCACTGAAACCATACAGGGGTAACTACTGTACTGAAACCATACATGGGTAACTACTGCACTGAAGTCAACTAGGAAGGGTACCCTACTGAGCATCGAGAGGGGGTGAGATGTGGGTGAGTGATGGTACAACACTAGGCCTTACACTTGCCTATTTATGTCCCCTAAGTCACTGCAGTATGAGTGTGTGTAGCCTTGGGCTGGGCTGTGTGTGAAGTGCTATCAATGCTCCCCAGGGCAGAAAGCATGGCAGGTATACAGCAGGGTATTCACAGATATAAAGATAGTCTGTTCTCCCAGGGTGGAGGCCCAGAGAAGGGAAGGGGTGGGGTGGGGTCTTTCCATGTGGCCCCTGATTGTGATATGTGAAAGGGATGGTGAGTGGGTACTGGGTTGCCAAACACAGGGGCCCTTTGTGTCCCTCACCGCCTGTATGTTTACCAGTCACTCTGCGCGCCCCCTACCAGAGACCAAGTTCATTAAGCAAGGCCCACAGGAGAGTGTGTGTGTTTGGGGCGGAGATGACGACTGTCTGAAACGTGCATTCCCTGGCTGATTAGAGGGAGAGGGAGTGTGTGTGTGTGTGTGTGTGTGTCTGAGAGAGTGTGTGTATGTACGTGTGACAGCGTCTGCGATGGATTGCGTGTGTGTGGAATGTGGCTGCTGACGGATGCACAGGGGAGTGTTTGGGAGGAAGAAGGGAGGATGAGGAAAGGAACGAGGTAGAACAGAGAGGAGAGGGGACAGTGACAGATTGCTTAGAGATGTGTTGTAGCAGGCCATTTCAGCCTAGCTTATAGCCTTTCCCAGCCTAGCCTGAGTTTGGCCATGGTGTGTCTCGTTCCGGCAGGTTGACATTTGTTGTCATGAGTCTTGTCCTGGAGGTAGAACTGAGCCATTAGATAGGTCAGCTGCATTCTGGAGGGCAGGGCAAGTCAAAATTGTGGGTCTTCATTTATAAGGTTAGGGCTAGGCATGAGGTTTAGCAGTGTGATTAAGTTTAGAGTTAAGGTTGGAGTTACGTTTAAAATCAGATATAATGACTTTGTGGCTGTGCTAGCTAGTGACCACTCTACAGAGCTACCTCCAGAACAAGATTTATGACAAAAACGCTAACATGCGTCGTTCCGCCTCTTTCTCTGTGGTAATGGTGATGTACAGAGAGGCTGTGGACAGTGACCTGTACATCCTCCTAGGTTTTAGCCAAACATACAGGACTACCCCCCTCTCAACCCTCGACACCCTCACCTTTAAACTTTCACCTCTGCCCTGATAGGCCATTTAATACCCTGAATTATGACTTCCACTGGAGGCCATGCTATTGGTTCAAATCAAAGGTTAAGCATGACAGACGTCACACAGTATGCTGTGTGTGTATGCTGTGTGTGTGTGTGTGTGTGTGTGTGTGTGTGTGTGTGTGTGTGTGTGTGTGTGTGTGTGTGTGTGTGTGTGTGTGTGTGTGTGTGTGTGTGTGTGTGTGTGTGTGTGAGAGAGAGAGAGAGCGAGATAGCTGGGGTAGTGAGTGACCATTAGGCAGAACAGGAGGAAACTCAACGTTGGGCAAGTTCAGACGTGACACACACCTTATTTGCATTCCCAGGCATATAGTTGTGTAATTACCTCTCGTTACGGTAAGAGTCCATTTGAACAGATGTATGCATACCTGTCCACATGTGCCAACACAGCACACTTAATCACAAACTGTAGGCATACCAGAACACAGAGCCACACACCCCCTTCACTAGAGTCCATTGGCCTGGCTTGACACACAGACACCCAAAGCCCTCAATAACCCTTAGCTGTAACCCCTCTTGAATGGAGAAGTGTTGCTTACAGATATGGGAAACAATGTTATGAATAGGTGAGTCAGAGTATGGTTAAGGTATCAATTAGTGTAGGTCTTGTTGTGTGTGTGTGTGTGTGTGTTTGGGGCCTCCTTACACACACTGACACACAGCAGAGCCCACCCTGGATATGTGAGAACCTCACTCCCTCCACTCTGGGGCACTTCATCACCTGTCAGTCTCACTCACCTGCAGGGAGCGCAGGGAGGGGAAGGGTTAACCCCGGGTTATCATCATCATCATTCCTCTGCTCAGTGTCTCATACTAACCTTAGGACACATACATTGTGTCCAAACCCTGCTCTGATTAAAACCCTGCTCTGATTCAAACCCTGCTCTGATTCAAACCCTTCTCTGATTCAAACCCTTCTCTGATTCAAACCCTTCTCTGATTAAAACCCTGCTCTGATTCAAACCCTTCTCTGATTCAAACCCTTCTCTGATTCAAACCCTTCTCTGATTCAAACCCTTCTCTGATTCAAACCCTGCTCTTAATTCCAGCCCTCCTTTCAGTGTTGTGCATAATGTTGCTGTGCCGTCTCTATGCATCAGCTAATGCGCGTCAGGGAGCACAGGGCTGTGTGTGTGTGTGCATGCATGTGTGAGTGTCAAGCCCTAACACACACTCTCCACGGGGCTAGGTTCTCATGTCCATGTTTCACAGAAGACAGGTTCTAAATAATGGAATATGGCTGAGGAGCCAGAGAACGAGAGGAGGTGGAATGAGCAGAGTAGGAGAACCCATGATGCTGTCACTGCTGACATCCCCCTTCTCACTGTACTGTACATACAGAGATACATAGATGTGGGATAAGGGATGAGGAAGTTAGAGGTTGTGCTATTTGAGAAGTGAATCATTTTGTGGTGTTCTGCATCATGGTTATGAATAAGCTCTTATTTGAGGTGAAATATACACTCTTGTCTCAAAGAGATGGAGGTAGACAGCGTAAATAATTGGTGACATCTGATTTGGGTCTCAGGTGCTGACCTGTCGCCTGTGTGTTTGTGGTCGATGTGTGTGTGCATGTGTGTATGCGTGTTTGTGTGTATGTATGTGGACAGCTGCTTGTCGAACATTTCATTCCAAAATCATGGGCATTAATATGGAGTTGTTCCCCCCTTTGCTGCTATAACAGACTCCACTCTTCAAGGAACGCTTTTCACTAGTTGTTGGAACATTACTGCGGGGACTTGCTTCCATTCAGACACAAGAGCATTAGTGAGGTCAGGCACTGATGTTGGGAGATTAGGCCTGGCTCGCAGTCTGCGTTCCAATTCATCCCAAAGGTGTTCGATGGGGTTGAGATCAGTGCGCTGTGCAGACCAGTCAAGTTCTTCCACACTGATCTCGACAAACCATTTCTGTATGGACCTTGCTTTGTGAAATGGGGCATTGTCATGCTAAGTCAGGAAAGGGCCTTCCCCAAACTGTTGCCACTAAGTTGGAAGCACAGAATTGTCTACAATGTTTGTCTATGGAGATTGCATGGCTGTGTGCTTTATTGTTTTTTACACCTGTCAGCAACGGGTGTAGCTGAAATAACCAAATCCCACTAGTTTGAAGGGGTGTCCACATACCTTTGTTGTGTGTGTGTGTGTGTGTGCGTGTGCATGTGTGTGTGTGTTTTCTGTATTGGGCCTTTATTTGTCGGGGTTTGCATGTTTTTTTTTACGTATGAATGGAAGTCTGTGATATAGATGATATGATGTATGTGTCTGTCAACGGAGTGTTTAAACTATTGAGTGTCTAATCTCCAAAGCATTTATTCAAAGATGTCTAAGACAGCTAACTCTAACCCTAGAGGCCCCTCTGCAAGCAAATCACTCAAGAGTGACTTTGAAATTGGACATCTATCCATGTCCTGAGGCTGTCGGGAAATGCATTCAAAACCAGTCACTAGGGGCAACAGTGCTATTACCATCAAGTAGGCTTGGGTTTTGCTAGTGGGTTGTGAACAGAGGTGGTGGATGGGATTAATCCAAGACTCTGGATCAATCCCAGTGGTGGACACTTGTTTATATTTTTTTCTTTTTTTACCCTTTTGGAATGAGTACAATAAACACAATGTCTTAACCCTATCCAAAACCTTAACCCTTCGAAATTTGATGTTTGGTGAAACGGAACAATGCTGAGCAGGAGGAGTCAACCCATAAACACTTCCAAAACACTTTGACATTTGACGTTTGGAGCAACTTTGAAATTTGATGTCTAATTCTGCAGTGAGACTGTGAGAAAATGTTAGCCTCTGTACAACTCAATACATGCCACACACACACTGCCACCTGAGCAGAGATAGAGGCCTCTCATCCAGCTCTAATGGACCTGTCAGGGAGGCCCAGCCCTGTGGCAGTAGATCTGAGTGTAAGGGGCGGCAGCTGGAAGCATAGCAGGGATTTACAGGGCCAGTAATACGGGGGCAGTCTGGACACACAACCCCAGCATGAGGCTCATATACAACCATGCTGAGGGGAAGCTGATGGGAGGTTAAGGGGCCAGAAAGGGCTGGGGAGGGAGAACAAAGGGCAGTGTGATGCATTTTTATGGAGGTGGGCATGAAGGAGGCATTCTGCAGACAGACAGGGGGTGAGGCGGATTGGGGGGGGTTGTTCACTCAGGAGGACTTTAGACAATTAAATTAATTCCAGCCTCCATACTTCTGGAACTTCCATGAAAGCTTCCACACACGTTAGGCATTCTTGAGGGTAGGGCAAGTCTGTCTCTCTCTCTCTCTCTCTCTCTCTCTCTCTCTCTCTCTCTCTCTCTCTCTCTCTCTCTCTCTCTCTCTCTCTCTCTCTCTCTCTCTCTCTCTCTCTCTCTCTCTCTCTCTCTCTCTCTCTCTCTCTCTCTCTCTCTCTCTCTCTCTCTCTCTCTCTCTCTCTCTCTCTCTCTCTCTCTCTCTCTCTCTCTCTCTCTCTCTCTCTCTCTCTCTCTCTCTCTCTCTCTCTCTCTCTCTCTCTCTCTCTCTCTCTCTCTCTCTCTCTCTCTCTCTCTCTCTAGTGAGGGAGATTTGTAATAATTTTGCACGCCCAATTTTTTAGTTTTTGATTTGTTAAAAAGGTTTGAAATATTCAATAAATGTCGTTCCACATCATGATTGTGTCCCACTTGTTGTTGATTCTTCACAAAAAATACAGTTTTATATCTTTATGTTTGAAGCCTGAAATGTGGCAAAAGGTCGCAAAGTTCAAGGGGGCCGAATACTTTTGCAAGGCACTGTATGGTAGGATGTGAATACAGTGGAGGTAAAACTAGGTATTGAGTGATGATGAGAGAGATATTGTCTCTAGAAACATCATTGAAACCAGGAGATGTCATCGCATGTGTGGGTGGTGGAACTAATAGGTTGGATAAGGTATAGTGAGCAGGACTAGAGGCTCTACAGTGAAATAAGCCAATAAAAACACTAACCAGAACAGCAATGGACAAGGCATATTGACATTAAGGAGAGGCATGCTTAGTCGAGTGATCAAAAGGGTCCAGTGAGTAGTGAGGTTGGTTGGGGTCACGGCAATTCAGACAGCTAGCCGGGCCATCGGTAGTAAGCTAGCATAGGATGGAGGTCTGTTTTTAGCCACCTCGTGCGTTTCCGTTGGTAGGATTAGTGGGGTTCTGTGTGGTAGAGGGGATCAATCCAATTCGCAAAAAATAAATAGATAAAGTTATAGAGGCCCAAGAAAAAGAAAGACTGAGATTAGCGGGCCGCAGATGGGTGTTCAGGTAACGTTGCGACGGAGGAGCCAGCTGGATAACTCCCTCGGGCAGATAACGTCGGTAGTCCAGTTGTGAAAGGTCCGGATAGGTGATTGTAGCCCAGGAGTGGCTGATGGAACTCTTCAGCTGGCTAGCTCCGGAATAATTTATATTTGGTCCGGGATCGACGTAAGCCGATAGTCACACGGATAGCAGCTAGCTAGCTGCGAGATCCAGGTATAAATGTCCAGAGCTTGCGGTTGAAATCCCGGGACATGGAGAGAAAATGAGGTCCGGTATGTTCCGGTCCGAGCCGCGCCGTACAAAACTGGCGATAGATTTTCGAGCTAAAGGATAGCTGATGACCACAAACCGTGGTTAGCTGAATACTAACGATTAGCCAGTAAAGAAGCTAACTAGCTTCTGGCTAGCTTCTGGCTAGCTTCTGACTAGCTTCTGATTAGCTTCTGGTTAGCTTCAGGCTAGCTTCTGGTTAGCTTCTGGTTAGCTTCTGGCTAGCTTCTGGCTAGCTGTAGCATAGGTAGGGGGTTTAGGTAGCATATATTTGCATAGGTAGGGGGTCAATGATCCCTTCTGATGAAATAGACTATGGTGACTTTATCTTTACCACATGTTCTTTACTACACTCTATAGTGGTGGTAAACCTTTATGTTATTTACTACACACTCTTAGAGAAGGTCTCATGTCAAGATATCATGCCACTATACAATCTGGTTTCCGAGCTGGTCATGGGTGCACCTCAGCCACGCTAAAGGTCCTAAACGATATCATAACCGCCATAGATAAAAAACAGTACTGTGCAGCCGTCTTCATCGATCTGGACAAGGCTTTCGACTCTGTCAATCACCGCATTCTTATTGGCAGATTCAATAGCCTTGGTTTCTCAAATGACTGCCTCGCCTGGTCCACTAACTGCTTCTCAGATAGAGTTCAGTGTGTCAAATCGAAGGGCCTGTTGTCCGGATCTCTGGCAGTCTCTATGGGGGTGCCACAGGGTTCAATTCTCAGGCAGACACTATTCTCTGTATATATCAATGATGTTGCTCTTGCTGCTGGTGATTCTCTGATCCACCTCTATGCAGACGACACCATTCTGTATACATCGGGCCCTTCCTTGGACACTGTGTTAACAAACCTCCAAATGAGCTTCAATGCCATACAACACTCCTTCCGTGGCCTCCAACTGCTCTTAAATGCTAGTAAAACTGGCAAAACTGCCCGCACCTGCCCGCCCGCCTATCATCACGACGGTTCTGACTTAGAATATGTGGACAACCACAAATACCTAGGTATCTGGCTAGACTGTAAACTCTCCTTCCAGACTCACATTAAGCATCTCCAATCCAAAATGAAATCTCGACCACTCTTCTGTTACCCATCTCCCCCATTCCCACCTCCCCCACTCCTGCTCTGTTATCCCTCTCCCCCCTCCATCCCTGCTCCGCTACCCCTCTCTCTCACTCCCCCCTCCACCCATCCTCCATTACCCTCCACACCTGCTCTGTTACCCCTCCCCCCTCCACCCCTGCTCCGCTACCCCTCTCTCTCACTCCCCCCTCCACCCATCCTCCATCACCCTCCATCCTGCTCTGTTAACCCTCTCCCACTCCACTCCACTCCACCCTCCCCTCACACCTCTCCCTGGGTCTACTCTCAGTTATCATCAGCTCCATTGGATCTTCATGGGAAACACCCTCATAGACTCCATGGGACAGGGTCTCCCACAACCCACTCCTCCATAAACACTAACTGTGTGTGTGTATGCTGTTTGTTCTGTGTAACATATGTAGGAATATAAATGTGTATTGTGTGTGTGACTGTGATTCCACTCCTCATACACGGGGACATAATTAACCGGATGAATTGAAATGTTTGATTACAGTATTAAAAAGTCAATTAGTGTGGCGCAGATAAGTAATTGCCCAATTAGCTCCAGTGTGTGTTGGTTCAGTATGAGCAAATTCACTCTTTACTGTTTTAATTAGGGAGGGGGACTGAGAGCGCTACACCACTGTCCCCCTGTCCTACTCCCACTCTCCTGCTTCCACTCCTCTGTCTGTCTGTCTGCCTGTCTGTCTGTCTGTCTGTCTGTCTGTCACACCAGACTCTACTGGCTCTGGTGTGTGTGCATATGTGTCTGTGTAATACATGTGTGTGTGTGTGCCACAGAAGGTTGGTGGCACCTTAATTGGGGAGAACGGGCTCGTGGTAATGGCTGGAGCGGAATCAGTGGAATGGTATCAAATACATCAAACATATGGTTCCCATGTGTTTAATGCCATTCCATTCACTCCTTACAGCCATTATTTTAATTTAATGTATACATTTTTATTAGGATCCCCATTAGCTAACACCGTAATGTTAGCTAATAGTCATAACGCTGTAACGTTAGCTAATAGAGGCATAACACCGTAACGTTAGCTAATAGAGGCATAACACCGTAACGTTAGCTAATAGAGGCATAATGTTTGTAACGTTAGCTAATAGAGGCATAACACCGTAACGTTAGCTAATAGAGACATAACACCGTAACGTTAGCTAATAGAGGCATAACGTTGTAACGTTAGCTAATAGAGGCATAACGTTGTAACGTTAGCTAATAGAGGCATAACGGTTGTAACGTTAGCTAATAGAGGCCTAACGTTGTAACGTTAACTAATAGAGGCATAATGTTGTAACGTTAGCTAATAGAGGCATAACACCGTAACGTTAGCTAATAGAGACATAACGTTGTAACGTTAGCTAATAGAGGCATAACGCTGTAACGTTAGCTAATAGAGGCATAACGTTGTAACGTTAGCTAATAGAGGCATAACGGTGTAACGTTAGCTAATAGAGGCATAACGTTGTAACGTTAGCTAATAGAGGCATAACACCGTAACGTTAGCTAATAGAGACATAACGTTGTAACGTTAGCTAATAGAGGCATAACACCGTAACGTTAGCTAATAGAGGCATAACGGTGTAACGTTTAGCTAATAGAGACATAACGGTGTAACGTTAGCTAATAGAGGCCTAACGTTGTAACGTTAGCTAATAGAGGCCTAACGCTGTAACGTTAGCTAATAGAGGCATAACGTTGTAACGTTAGCTAATAGAGGCATAACGTTGTATGTAACGTTAGCTAATAGAGGCATAACGGTTGTAACGTTAGCTAATAGAGGCATAACGGTGTTGTTGTACCGTTAGCTAATAGAGGCATAACGGTGTAACGTTAGCTAATAGAGGCATAACGTTGTAACGTTAGCTAATAGAAGCATAAGTGTTGTAACGTTAGCTAATAGAGGCATAATGTTGTAACGTTAGCTAATAGAGGCATAACGTTGTAACGTTAGCTAATAGAGGCATAATGTTGTAATGTTAGCTAAGAGAGGCATAACATCGTAACTAGCTAATCTTCCTGGGGTCCAACACCAATTAATAAGACATTACAAACAATTACAAATTAAGACTTTACAAACATTTAACAAGGAGACAATACAGACAATTAAAATACCTGACAGGAAACACATTTAACATTCAGTTGATGCTTTCTATTTCCTGTCCAGACATATGGTCTATCACATTAGATGTTCTTGTCTATTTTTTTGGAAGGTGGATTTACTTTTTGCCTGAGAAATAAAGATTAGTAGAGAGCCCCATTCTGCTATGGCTCTACATAAAACTGTAGATTTATGGCGATTTGTCCTTGGCTTGGGTTGTCTTAGCTGCCCTGAATTTGCCTATCTGGTTCAAATCCATCCTCCCATCAGCAGCCTCCAGTGGTGTGTGCATGTGATTCTCTCCATTCTATATTTTCCAAACCTGGAGAAAGAGAGAAACGTAACTTCTGGTTTTGTCCTCAGAGAGTAACTGTCTTTCTGAGTCATTAATGTGGAGAGCATCGTTGTCTCTGAACTCCATAGAGCCTCCATAGTTTCTCTAAATGCCATGTTCTCTGATGGCACTCTGGTGTGGTGTAGGATTAGAGAGCTGGGGGGGTATGTGGAGGTAAAGGCATGTATTGGGGGGTGTAGGGGGCGAGCGGTAGGCCTGAGTTTGCTGGTTTACCAGTGACCACAGCACCCTGCTGTTCAGCTCCACAATGGTGGTTGAACAGTGGAACGCAAACACACCTCTTCAGGGGAACCATGAGGGTACAACGAGGGGTGGTCTGACCAGACCAGGACCTCTTACAGTAAAGTTGGGGTTGTTCCAGTCATTGCTCACCATAGTCACAGGTAGAGTGCTTGTGTGTGTGGGTATGTGTAAACGGTCCAGTGTGTTAGTGTGTGTAAGCCCAACTTTTCCTCTGTTCCACGTCAGTGCCACTTCACCATAGATTTATTAAGGACCAAACATACAGCTCTCCCATTTTCTTTAACTGAGGCCTTCATTAAATGTGACTGGCTATTGGCAAGTATCTCTTTTATCTTGACTCAATGCACGGACCGACTGGCCGGTGTTGGCCTCAAGGAAAAATATGTGGCGGTTTGTTAGAAATGCCAGGGACGATATTTGGTCCCAGTCTGCCCCTGGCTCAATGGATTGCACAGGTGTTTGTGTGTGAGAGGAGAGAGATGAGAGAGAAGAGAGGAGAAAATACACAATTTGTGAGCAGAGCTATTCCTCTTTCCTATGCTTATTCCTTTGGGCCATCTTTCTATCTCTCTTTCTCTTTCCCTCCCTGTATCTGTCCATATTTCTCTGTGTGTATTCCTCTATGGATATTCCATATGAGGTTGTCTGTCTATATGCCTGTCTGTCTGGTAATGGACTCCAGTCCCCTCTCCCACAGAGGCTCTTCTGACTCCTCTCTTTCCCAATGAGTCTGTCCTACATGTGTTTCAACACCATTATGTGATGTATTTACTCTGCTTTAGACAGTGTGCTGTCTGCTGCATCTGCCTTACACCAGCAGACCATGTATAAGTGTATGGCCAGATGAGTTCTCCATGTTAGACACAAGATTGAGAGGTGCCCTGTCATTGAGAACCATTACCATTACATCTCATGCTGAGTTATGCAGCGCTGTGGTTCTCCTGTCAAAAGGGAAGCCAGCAATGCTCACTGTGGGTGGCTCCACAGAGCTAACCCAGAACATACAAGTCAGAGGTTTACATACACTTAGGTTGGAGTCATTAAAACTCATTTTTCAACCACTCCGCAAATTTCTTGTTAACAAGCTATAGTTTTTGCAAGTCGGTGAGGACATCTACTTTGTGCATGACACAAGTAATATTTCCAACAATTGTTTACAGACAGATTATTTCACTTATAATTCACTATATCACAATTCCAGTGGGTCAGAAGTTTACATACACTAAATTGACTGTGCCTTTAAACAGCTTGGAAAATTCCATCATTTGAGTCAATTGGAGGTGTACCTGTGGATGTATTTCGAGGCCTACCTTCAAAATCAGTGCCTCTGCTTGACATCATGGGAAATTCAAAAGAAATCAGCCAAGACCTCATAAAAAACATTGTAGACCTCCACAAGTCTGGTTCATCCTTGGGAGCAATTTCCAAACACCTGAAGGTACCACGTTCATCTGTACAGACAATAGAAACACCATGGGACCACGCAGCCGTCATACCGCTCAGGAAGGAGACGCGTTCTGTTTCCTAGAGATGAATGTACTTTGGTGCAAAAAGTGCTAATCATACCTGAAGGAAACAGGTACAAAAGTATCTATATCCACAGTAAAACAAGTCCTATATTGACATAACCTGAAAGGCCGCTCAGCAAGGAAGAAGCCACTGCTCCAAAACCGCCAAAATAAAGCCAGACTACGGTTTGTAACTGCACATGGGGACAAAGATCATACTTTTTGGAGAAATGTCCTCTGGTCTGATGAAACAAAAATAGAACTGTTTGGCCATAATGACCATCGTTATGTTTGGAGGAAAAAGGGGAAGGCTTGCAAGCTGAAGAACACCATCCCAACCGTGAAGCTCGGGGGTGGCAGCATCATGTTGTGGGGGTGCTTTGCTGCAGGAGGGACTGGTGCACTTCACAAAATAGATGGCATTATGAGGGAGGAAAATTATGTGGATATATTGAAGCAACATCTCAAGACATCAGTCAGGAAGTTAAAGCTTGGTCGCAAATGAGTCTTCCAAATGGACAATGACCCCAAGTATACCTCCAAAGTTGTGGCACAATGGCTTAAGGACAACAAAGTCAAGGTATTGGAGTGGCCATCACAACGCCCTGACCTCAATCCTATAGACAATTTGTGGGCAGAACTGAAAAAGCGTGTGCGAGCAAGGAGGCCTACAGACCTGACTCAGTTACACCAGCTCTGTCAGGAGGAATGGGACAAAATTCACCCAACTTCTTGTGGGAAGCTTGTGGAAGGCCACCCGAAACGTTTGACCCAAGTGAAACAATTTCAAGGCAATGCTACCAAATACTAATTGAGTGTATGTAAACTTCTGACCCACTGGAAATGTGATGAAAGAAATAAAAGCTGAAATATATCATTCTCTCTACCATTATTCTGACATTTCACATTCTTAAAATTAAGTAGTGATCCTAACTGACCTAAGACAGGGATTTTTTTTACTATGATTAAATGTCAGGATAAAAAAAAAACTGAGTTTAAATGTATTTGGCTAAGGTGTATGTAAACGTCCGACTTCAACCGTATCTACAGCGCTCGCTCAACATTCCCCGGCCAGCTTGGTCTTAGTGTTATGTGTCCTGTGCATCCAGTCATATTTTATGGCTAAATAGTGGCTTTATTAGCCTGGAGTCAGAGTCGTGTGCTCTAGGGTTACAGGCATTTACAATGGAAAATAAAATGCTCCTTTTTTCTTTTTCCCCCCAGAAGTATTTTTATGTTTGGGTGTGTTGTATTTTTAAACCTCTGTTACCCTTTTGGCACAGCTCATGGTTCAGATCATTCAGAAGAGAAAAAGAAAGGGAAGAATGGTGTGAGTAAAAGAGAGAGAGAGAGAGAGCCTTGGAGGGAGGGAAAAATAGATGGATAGAGAGAGAATGAAAGAGAAAGAAAAACAGAGAGTCAGAATGGGAGAATCCCACAAATGGACAGCAGCTGTGTTTCTGAGGGAGTGACACATCGGCCAGTTGTGGACGATATTAAAGAGATGGAAGCTCTCCTCTTCCATACATAGTCACTGTATGACAGTAGCAATCCTAGTCAGCTGTGGAATAGCACTTCACGGCTTCAAGCTGGGTTATTTATAGGTGTAGTGGAATGTAAAGACCTGTCCCATCACACAGTATTTGATGGCTTAATAGACTGCATTGACTGAGGTAAGGTTGTCTTGATAAGTGACAGGTAGATCAGGAATGTTCTAGAATGTTCTCTGAATGTTTTCTGGATGCTCAGGAGGTTCAATTTAACAGTCTCTCTCTCTCTCTCTCTCTCTCCCTCCCTCCCAACTTCTCTCCCTCCCTCTCTCTCTCTCTCTCTCCCTCCCAACTTCTCTCTCTGTCTCTCTCTCTCCCTCCTTACTCTTACATCAGCTTCCTGCTGTTAGCGTCCCGAAGTTTGAACAGCTTTGTTTTTCCCTCTGACATATTGGAGCGGAGCAGAGATAGAGAGGAGGTGAGGCTGGGCGGGGTCAGGAGCAGATGCAGAGGGATTGGCCTTGTGGATGGAACGAACACTCTTTTACTGAGAACACTCCTCTAAACTAGCCTCTGCTCTTGGCAGGATACCAGCAACCTCAAAGAGGGAGGGAAGGAGGGAGAGAGAGAAAACGGGAGGGAGTGAGAGACAGAAAATTGGGTAAACAGAAAGAGAAGGTGGTAAAGAGAGATTAGAAGAACAATTTGATAGTATTTCTGTAAAAGCTAATGCTCCATGAGCAGACTCTATATGTGTTATTTGTGTGCTGTATGTAACTGGACGTGTTTGGTTAAAGTTAAGCTGTTTTATCAGTCTATACTTCAGCTTGGCATCAGATGAAAAAAGCGCTGTGTGTCTCTACAAGTCTATATGAGTTCCAGATATCCTTCCAGTTTTTATTTTCTTGGTTTTGTGCGTGTTCTCTTTGATGTTGGGCTATGTTAATGGCAACTATTGATACTCTGATATAAGGTGATTTCCCATGGCCGTGTGTACATGTGGCAGTGTGTAGATGTGGCAGTGTGTAGATGTGGCAGTGTGTAGATGTGGTAGTGTGTACATGTGGCAGTGTGTAGATGTGGCAGTGTGTACATGTGGCAGTGTGTAGATGTGGCAGTGTGGCAGTGTGTAGATGTGAAAGTGTGGCAGTGTGGCAGTGTGTAGATGTGGCAGTGTAGATGTGGCAGTGTGGCAGTGTGTAGGTGTGGCAGTGTGTAGATATGGCAGTGTGGCAGTGTGTAGATGTGGCAGTGTGGCAGTGTGTACATGTGGCAGTGTGTAGATGTGGCAGTGTGGCAGTGTGTAGATGTGGCAGTGTGTAGATGTGGCAGTGTGGCAGTGTGTAGATATGGCAGTGTGTAGATGTGGGAGTGTGTAGATGTGTCAGTGTGTACATGTGGCAGTGTGTAGATTTTGCAGTGTGTAGATGTGGCAGTGTGGCAGTGTGTAGATGTGGGAGTGTGTAGATGTGGCAGTGTGGCAGTGTGTAGATGTGGCAGTGTGTAGATGTGGGAGTGTGTACATGTGGCAGTGTGTCATGTGGCAGTGTGTATGTGTGTACGTGTGGCAGTGTGTACGTGTGGCAGTGTGTAGATGTGGCAGTATGGCAGTGTGGCAGTGTGGCAGTGTGTATGTGTGGCAGTGTGTAGATGTGGCAGTGTGGCAGTGTGTACATGTGGCAGTGTGTAGATGTGGCAGTGTGTAAGTGTGGCAGTGTGTACGTGTGGCAGTGTGTACATGTGGCAGTGTGTAGATGTGGCAGTGTGTACGTGTGGCAGTGTGTACATGTGGCAGTGTGTACATGTGGCAGTGTGTACATGTGGCAGTGTGTACATGTGGCAGTGTGTACATGTGGCAGTGTGTATATGTACCAGTGTGTAGATGTGGCAGTGTGTACGTGTGGCAGTGTGTACATGTGGCAGTGTGTACATGTGGCAGTGTGTACATGTAGCAGTGTGTAGATGTGGCAGTGTGTCTGTCTACTTTGTTTGCATTTGTGCATTCACATATCTGTACATGGGAAATGTGTTGCTGTGCTTTGAAATTCTTTGTGTGGCTGGGCAGATTTCTGATTGCCCTCTTTCATTTAGCTGTATAAAGGTGGATCTGGAGGTGGATGCAGTGTGGATATGGGAGGTCTGGGCCCCTCCTTTCCCCCAGTCTGCTCTCCTCCTCTGGGCACCTCATCCATCATTGGCTCTGGCCTCTGATTGCCTTCAATTACACTTTAATGGAGGGGATTTCTGCCCCGGCGAGACAGCACTTTATACCCACCGCACCTGAGCTCCCTATCTTATTGTGCGTGTGTGTGTGTGTGTGTGTGTGTGTGTGTGTGTGTGTGTGTGTGTGTGTGTGTGTGTGTGTGTGTGTGTGTGTGTGTGTGTGTGTGTGTGTGTGTGTGTGTGTATGTATGTGGGTGTATGTATGTATGTATGTGGGTGCGGACAGGCAAATATAAAAACCAAATTGCCTTCAAAACAGAGTTGAAAAAGCTTGAATCAACCATTTCATCTGAATTGAAAAGGCTTGAATCAACCATTTCATCTGAATTGAAAAGGCTTGAATCAACCATTTCATCTGAATTGAAAAGGCTTGAATCAACCATTTCATCTGCATTGAAAAGGCTTGAATCAACCATTTCATCTGCCTCAGCTACTATTTAAACACACATGCTTTGATGTATAGTGAGAGTGAATCTGTTTGCATTTCCTATGTGCCTGTCATTTCAAAAAGGGTTTCTGTGGGTACTGTTGGTGGTGTGTGTGTATAATCACCTGTGTGTGTCCATGGGACTGTTGCTCTGCCCAAACCTTCTGTCGCTGAGCCTGTCTCAGATTTCTCTTGGGTATGTGCGCACATGCACTCACTCACTCACTCACTCACACACTCACTCACTCACTCACTCACTCACTCACTCACACACTCACACACTCACACACTCACACACTCACACACTCACACACACACACACACACACACACACACACACACACACACACACACACACACACACACACACACACACACACACACACACACACACACACACACACACACACACACACATATATCTTTCCGGGGTGGCTTGCTGTGGCTCCAGAGCCTGGGGTTATTAATCTGTCTCTGAGTGTTGCTGAAAGCAGCCTGTCTGCCCGGATCACTGCCCATCAGGATGAGCGTCTCGCTGGCCTGCTAGACTAGCCTTGTGCCTGTCTAGTCTGGCCTTAACAAGACAGCTCTGCCTGCCTGCCTGCAGTATGGGGAAGGGGGATAGCTAGGATCATTAGGATCCCTCTGCTGCCTGTGGAGTCTTTGAAGCACCAATTGCGCTACCTGCCTGCATTCCAAGTTCTACACTGCTATGTCAGCACAGCCAGCGATTTCATTACTAATCTTCATTATGGCTTCGCTGTGTGCTCTAGGCATTTTCTACACAGATATTTCTCACTGTGTGTTTAAATGTGTGTCTGTATGTCATGCTGAGTGTATGCCAGCTGGTTATCCCATAGGTTATGCTCACAGAATGACTTCCACACACTTCATTCTCGACATTCTAACATAGTGAGCGCTGAACATAGACTCAGTGCGTTGATGTTAACCACTCTCCAACGAGGAGGGGTGAGTCTGTGTGCGGGAGTGTGTTTGTGCACGTGTGCATTTGTCAAATCAAATCAGTCTGTGTGTGTGTATGTGTTCATGCGTGCACGTGTCTGTGTGTGTGTTTGTGTGTGCGTGTGTGTGTGCGCGTGCATGTGTGTGTGTCTGCTCCCTGCATCAGGGCCACAGAGTTGGCCTGGAGGAGAGAGGGCAGAGGGAGGTTAGGAAGGTCATCACCCTCCCAGATGGAAGGGAATAAATGAGGAGAACAAGTTACATCCAGAGAGAAACAGATACAATGAGAGAGGGAGAGAGAGAACAAACTTTCCAGCTTCTGTGAGTAAGGGAAAAACAAGTGGAGGGAGGGAGGGGGGGAGATAAGGGAAGAGGGAGAGAAGGAGAGTGATGGAGGAGAAAGAGACAGGAAATCAAATACACAATGAAAGACGAGTGCCGTGCTCTGCTCCTTCCTGAGTGTGTGTGTGTGTGTGTGTGTGTGTGTGTGTGTGTGTGTGTGTGTGTGTGTGTGTGTGTGTGTGTGTGTGTGTGTGTGTGTGTGTGTGTGTGTGTGTGTGTGTGTGTGTGTGTGTGTGTGTGTGTGTGAGACAGAGAGAGCGAGAGAGAGGGAGAAAGAGAGCGAGAGAGGAGAGAGGGGGAGAGGGATAGGGAGAAAGAGAAAAAAAGGGAGAGTGAGAGACAGAGTGAAACGGAGAAAGAGAGGGAGACAAAGAAAGAGAGAGGGAGAAAGAGAGAAAGAAAGAGAGAGAGAGAAAGAAAAAAGAAGTTTGCGGTCGTAGAGCAGAGTACTCGTTCTCCAGTCTCCCTGCCTCAGTGTGGCCTCCAGCTGATGCTGGAGCTGAGACTGCCATATTAGCATCATTTCACCTGGAGAGGCTCCATCAAACATAATCCCATCTCAAGAGGGTGCCAGAGCTGAGTGGTGGAAGGTGTACAGTGTGTGTGTGTACTGTATGTACTGTATGCGTCCGTGCATGTGTACTTGCTTGCTTGGTTGCGTGCATATGTGTGCACGCAAGCAAGAAAGCAATATGTGTTTATATGTGGGTGGTAAGAGTGGAAAATCTCTCTCAGGTGATTTCCCCAGTTTCATCTCCATTCCCCGTCAGATCAAAATGCCGTTATCACCTGCTGCAAGGCCCTGTGTTTCAGAGAGAGGAGAACAACCAGATGTATATTTAATCATCAGTTGTGGGAAAGAGAGAGATCTTTGAATCACATTCCAAAGGGGACCTGCTGCATTTCCCACCCCTGTGACTCTAGGAAAGTAGGGTTTGCGTCTGGTAGAGGGGAGGGGGGGGGTGGAGGAAGGTATGGTTTGGGTCTGGTAGAGGGGAGGGGGAGGGTGGAGGAAAGTAGGGTTTGGGTCTGGTAGAGGGGAGGGGGAGGGTGGAGGAAAGTATGGTTTGGGTCTGGTAGAGGGGAGGGGGAGGGTGGAGGAAAGTATGGTTTGGGTCTGGTAGAGGGGAGGGGGAGGGTGGAGGAAAGTAGGGTTTGGGTCTGTTAGAGGGGAGGGGGAGGGTGTGACACTAAGCCCCTGCCATGTTTAAAGGTGCTCTAATCCACTCAGTTAACCTCCTTACCTGATCACATCAAAGGGCATAGGGGATTAGTGGTGAGGGAGTGGGCCCTCAGTGGACTAGGGGACAGTGGGTCCAGGCTGGGCTCAGGGGCCCGTGACATGGATGACCCCCAGGAGACTCACACCATGGAAGAGAGATAGAGAGAGGGATTGAGAAATGGAGAGAGTGAGGAAGAGGAGATAATGGAAGTCATATCCTGTCATGAACCAGTATACCTCCTGCATCTCAACCTGTTGCTTCAGCCTCTTGTTTCCTGAGTAAAACATTTTTTGTGTGTGTTTGTGTCATCACCTGCTACCAACTAGCCAGTTAGCTAGTTGCAATGGAGCCCGCTTCGCCTGGAATAGCTAATGAACGTCTCCAGCGCTGTAGAAGCTGTGTTTATTACGCTCTTGTCCGCGACAGTGTTGACAATCCGGAGTTCCAATGCAGAAATTGTTTGCTAGCGGAGGATTACAGGAATGAGGAGGCTTAGCTTCACAAGCAAATCTCGATTCTGCTCGAACTTATGGGGAAAACACAAATTGGAACATTCTCGTTCTCAACTCCTATGGCTGGATGCTGCTGGGCCTGATGGATGTTTTCCCGCCTTGTCATCTGTCCCTATCAGAATGGTCTGTGCTACCTGGAACTTGCCTGCCAGTGAAGTCATCTCCATCTGCTTCTCCTCCCCCATCTTGTAGTCCAGTAGACGGAGAACAGCAAAAAGATTGTTCCAATCAGAGCTGATCCACAAGTCGTGGAAACCGAAGGCAGGGAAATGCTGCGAAGTCGACGGGAGTGACTGCGAGTGGTTTGGAGCAGATTGGCATAAGGATTAGCTTTGCTGCACTGGTGCCTGATCTACCTGCGCCTTCATCGCTGGAATTGCCTGTATCTGCGACGGCAGTGCTGACTCCAACTACGCTGACTCCAGCAGTGGCTCCGTCATGGAGTTTTGTTCCTTTCCCTCTCTCTGGATCTGACGGGGCACTGCCTGCTGTAGGAGGTCTGGACCTTTCGCCAGGACCAGCGGGCGTACGCTATCCTGTTCCTTATGGGCCTGTGAAAGGTTCAATGAATTGTGCGAGGGGTAGGAATGGGCGGATGTATGTGACATCAACAGAGGTATATTTTCTAGGTGATTTCAATATTGCCTGTCTTTCATCAAGATACCCAATCAAGAAAAAGCTTAAAACTGTGAACAGTGCTTGCAACCTGGTTCAGGTTATATGTCAACCTACCAGGGTTACAAAGGAATGAAATAATGAACATATATTGACCGCATCTTTAATACTAGTTAGGGATAGGCGGGACGCAAATGTCTCAACTGGCCAATTGCCAGGGAATATGTAGAGTGCCAGATTCAAATAAAATACTATACAATTCAAACTTTCATTAAATCACACATGTAAGATACTCAATTAAAGCTACACTCGCTGTGAATCCAGCCAACATGTCAGATTTTAAAAATGCTTTTCGGCGAAAGCATAAGAAGCTATTATCTGCACCAGCAGCAAACAAAGGGGTTAGCATATTTCAACCCTGCAGGGGCTGCACAAAACGTTGAAATAAAATATAAAACATGCATTACCTTTGACGGGCTTCTTTTGTTGGCAGTCCAATATGTCCCATAAACATCACAATTGGTCCTTTTGTTCGATTAATTCCGTCCATATATATCCAAAATGTCCATTTATAAAGCGCGTTTGATCCAGAAAAAAACAGCTTACAAAAAACACAACGTCACTACAAAATATTTCAAAAGTTGCCTATAAACTTTGCCAAAATATTTCAAACAAATTTTGTAATACAACTTTAGGTATTTTTAAACGTTAATAATCGATCAAATTGTAGACGGGGCAATCTGTGTTCAATACAGGAATGAAAACATACCAGCGCCACTTTTCACGTCTTGCGCAACTCACAAAAGTGTACCCAGTTCCCGAGTTGGCCTACTTCTTCATTGCACAAAGGAATAACCTCAACCAAATTCCAAAGACTGGTGACATCCAGTGGAAGCGGTAGGAACTGAAAACAAGTTCCTAAGAAATATCCCTTGGCAATGACATGTCAGGGAACAGAGATTCTGAACAGTTAGTCCTCAGGGTTTTGCCTGCTACATAACTTCTGTTATACTCACAGACATGATTCAAACAGTTTTAGAAACTTCCGAGTGTTTTCCATCCAAATCTATGAATAATATGCATATCTTATATTCTTGGCATGAGTAGCAGGAAGTTGAAATTGGGCACGCTATTTATCCAAAAGTGAAAATTATGCCCCCTAGCCCCAAGAGGTTCTTGTTAAGGCGAGGGGTTCCCCCCAGGTCCCCCCCCCCCCATGTTCAGCTGAAAAGGTGGCGCAAAAATATTCTTTAGAAATATTTAACCTCCACACATTAACAAGTCCAATACCTCAAATGAAAGACAAACACCTTGTTCAATCTACCCAGCGTGTCAGATTGAAATGTTTTACGGCGAAAACACAACATATATTTATGTTAGACCACCACCAAACCAAAGAAAAAACGTAGCCATTTTTTCCAGCAAAAGATAAAATCACAAAAGCAGGATTTAAAAAAAAATCTAGCACTAACCTCTTGAAAATCTTCATTAGACGACAGTCATATGACATGTTACACAGTACATTTATGTTTTTTTCGATAATATGCATTTTATATCCATAAATCTCGGTTTACATTGACGCCATGTTCAGAAAATCCTCCAAAATATCCGGAGGAATTATAGAAAGCTACACCAGATAACAGAAATACTCATCATAAACTTTGACTAAAGATACATGTTCTACATATAATTAAAGATACACTGGTTCTTAATGCAACCGCTGTGTCACATTTTTTTAAACGTTACGGAAAAAGCCTAACATTGCAATAATCTGAGACGGCGCTCAGACGTAACAATATTTCTCCGCCATGTTGGAGTCAACAGAAATACAAAATTACAACATAAATATTCCCTTACCTTTGATGATCTTTCATCAGAATGTAGTGCAAGGAGTCCTAGTACAACAATAAATCGTTTTGTTCCATAATGCTCAATTCTAGTGTCCAAGTAGCAGCATTTGCTATCACTTTCAGCTCACATGCCCAAAAAATTACTTCTGGTCCAGGATAACTTTGCATGAAAACTTCCAAAAGACATATTACAGGTCGAAGAAACTGGTCAAACTAAATGCAGAATCAATCTTCAGGATGTTATAATCATATATATCCAATAACATTCCAACCGGATCATTCGTTTTCATCTGGGGCTGATTGGAACAGCCGCAGCACTCAAAGAGAGATGCGTCACAACAACATGGCATTCTCTTGCGACACCGACTACTTTCCCTCCCATTAGGTCAAAGTTCACAGCAAATGCTCCATTACACTTTCTACTGAATGAGGACATCTAGTGGAAGACGTAGGAAGTGTTTCCAGATCCATAACTTGTTGGGAAGGGAGGGGGCGATGACGTCAAAGTTGCCCCAACTTTCAGGATTTCAAAACTGGTTTGGAAGATTGCCTGCCCTGTGAGTTCTGTTATACTCACAGACATAATTCAAACAGTTTTAGAAACACCAGAGTGTTTTCTATCCAATATTAATAATATTATGCATATATTAGCAATTTAGGACAGATTTTGATGCAGTTCACTATGGGCACGCAATTCATCCAAAGTGGAAATACTGCCCCCTATCTCTAACTGGTTTTAACAACACTATCAACAAGGCAGGTCCTACAGGCCCCAGTTTTGTCGCACCTGGACTACAGTTCGGTTGTGTTGTCAGGTGCCACAAAGAGGAACTTAGGAAAATTACATTTGGCTCTGGACAGGGCAGCACGGGTGGCTCTTAAATGTACACAGAGAGCTAAAATTAATGATAAGCATGTAAATCTCTCATTGCTCAAAGTGGAGGAGAGATTGACTTCATCACTACTTGCTTTTGTAAGAATTGTTGACAAGCTGAATGCATCGAGCTGTCTGTTTAAACTACTGGCACACAGCTTGGACACCCATGCATACACCACAAGACATACCACCAGAGGTCTCTTCACAATCCCCAAGTCCTGACCAGACTATGGGAGGCACACAGTACTACATAGAGACATGACTACATGGAACTCTATTCCACATCAGGTAACTGGTGCAAGCAGTAGAATCAGATTTTAAAACCAGACAAAAAAACATCTTATGGAACATAAGGGACTGTGAAGACACACACACACACACACACACACAGGTACAGACACACGCATACACACACACGCTAGCACACGTACTCTACATACACATATTTTGTAATGTTGTTGTATGGTGTTATTATACATTTTGTATTGAAGATATGTAGTGGTGTAATAATGTTATATGATGTACTGTTTTATATTTTGTTTTATGTGTAATGTACAGTAAGTGCCTTAATGTGTTTGGACCCCCTGAAGAGTAGCTGCTGCATTGCAGGGATCCCTAATAAATACAAATACAAAATCGTGAGAGACGAGGAAGCGGTATTCAGTGGGGACCACATTTTAACCACAAATTCTGGTGACCTCACCCCACTTCAAATCAAATATCAATTTAGATTGTCACATCAATAAATAACCTTCAATGAATTACATTTTCATCTCAAATTTATATAATTAATAAATAATACCAATAAATAAATGTACTCAAAATTGTATTTTGTCATTTATCTATGTCAAAAACGTTTGT
This sequence comes from Oncorhynchus kisutch, assembly GCF_002021735.2. Classification (NCBI taxonomy): domain Eukaryota; kingdom Metazoa; phylum Chordata; class Actinopteri; order Salmoniformes; family Salmonidae; genus Oncorhynchus; species Oncorhynchus kisutch. The sequence continues at coordinate 23,598,818 of NC_034197.2, read as the reverse complement.
ATATTGTCTACATTTTTGGTTCCCCCCACCCAGTAAAAAACTACAACACTTGGCAACCCCACTGCAAATCCCCCTCGACCTTACTAGTGGTCATGACCCTGACTTTTAACAACACTGATATAGCCTTTATAGCTGTCTTTCGTCATGGCTTGCTAATGAAAACTAATTGTTGTGCCAAGTTATAGTCTCTGTAAGGGCAGCACACACACTCAGTCACGTCACACTGTCTACCGTGCCTGTTTTATCCTTCAACCCTCCCTGGGCGGCAGTGACCTCATCTAATTTATTCTCTGTGCCCGGCTCTGGCCATAATGAAACAGACACTCATAAAAGTCCTAAGTCATTTATGACCGGACTTTGGCCTGCCTGCCTGGCGGAATGGCCCGTCATCAACAAATCAGTGTTGCTCTGTGTCTTGGGCCAATCGGATGTGGGGTCCGTGATGAGATTAGTGCGAGGTGACACAGCTGGCGGAATAGCTCAGGATGCCATGGCACTAATGATCCACTTAGTCCTGGAATTTGTTTTATGTCGTGTCACTGTGTCACGGATGTTAGCCACTGCATAGCTAGCCGACCCTGGCAGCTATCTTAGGGAAAAGGTCCACAAGTGCTGGTGTCCCCTTGACTCGTGTTCCTTTGACTAGTGCCCTTTGACTGGTGTCCCCTTGACTGGTGTCCCCTTCCGTCACTCTTCCTCTGCCCTTCCACTGCCCTCCCTTCCTCTCCCTCTACCCCTCTGTGTATTTGTGCATGTAAGCCTACAGTTGAAGTCGGAAGTTTACATACACTTAGGTTGGAGTCGTTAAAACTTGTTTTTCAACCACTCCACAAATTTCTTGATAACAAACTATAGTTTTGGCAAGTCGGTTACAATACTTTGTGCATGACACAAGTCATTTTCCCAATAATTAACAACAACTTAAAACTCACTGTATCACAATACCAGTGGGCCAGAAGTTTACATAAACTAAGTTGACTGTGCCTTTAAACAGCTTGGAAAATTCCAGAAAATGATGTCATGGCTTTAGAAGCTTCTGATAGGCTAATTGACATAATTTGAGTCAATTGGAGGTGTACCTGTGGTTGTATAACAAGTCCTACCTTCACACTCAGTGCCTCTTTGCTTGACATCATGGGAAAATCAAAAGAAATCAGCCAAGACATCATAAAAAAAAACATTGTAGACGTCAACAAGTCTGATTCATCCTTAGGAGCAATTTCCAAACGCCTGAAGGTTTCATCTGTACAAACAATAGTACGCAAGTATAAACACCACGCAGCCATCATACCGCTCAGGAAGGAGACGCATTCTGTCTCCTAGAGAATAACGTATTTTGGTGCGAAAAGTGCAAATCAATCACCGAACAAACGGGTCTTCCAAATGGACAATGACCCCAAGCATACTTCCAAAGTTGTGGCAAAATGACTTAAGGACAACAAAGTCAAGGTATTGGAGTGGCCATCACAATGCCCTGACCTCAATCCCATGGCAAATTTGTGGGCAGACTGAAAAAGCCTGTGCGAGCAAGGAGGCCTACAAACCTGACTCAGTTACACAAGCTCTGTCAGGAGGAATGGGCCAAAATTCACCCAACTTATTGTGGGAACCTGAACGTTTGACCCAAGTTAAACAATGTAAAGGCAATGCTACCAAATACTAATTGAGTGTATGTGAACTTCTGACCCACTGTGAATGTGATGAAGGAAATAAAAGCTGAAATAAATCATTCTCTCTACTATTATTCTGACATTTCACATTATTCAAATTAAGTGGTGACTGAAAACAGGGAATTTTTACTGGGGTTAAATGTCAGGAATTGTGACAAACTGAGTTTAAAATGTATTTTACTAAGGTGTATGTAAACTTACAACTTCAACTGTATATATAAATATCTAATTACTATTTCTACGATTTGTTTGATGGCCAAACCACCCCCACACACATACGGCATCATTACCCTACTGGTTGTCCCGCTGGCATTTCAGAATGTGTCTATTTGAGGGATGTCATAAGGAGGGACACTCCAACTATGCAAGCATCTGCTGCAATATTAATGCAACAATTACATCATTCTAAACGTAACAGCAGAATGTGTACAGTAATCCAGGTCTTGTGAATGAGCTGACCCTTCTAACCTGTCCCCCTTTGGTCAATATGGTCTGTTTGAATTTGACCTAATCATAGACATTATACATAATCACATTGTGAATTATTTTATTTTTCCTTTATTTAACTAGGCAAGTCAGTTAAGAACAAATTCTTATTTTCAATGACAGCCTAGGAACAGTGGGTTAACAGTGGGTTAACTGCCTGTTCAGGGGCAGAACGACAGATTTGTACCTTGTCAGCTCAGGGGTTTGAACTTGCAATCTTCTGGTTACTAGTCCAACGCTCTAACCACTAGGCTAACCACTAGGCTACCCTGCCGCCTATCCGTTATCAACCAGAATCCTAGCAGTCTAACCACATAACTAGCCAATCAACTATCACATGTCAGATTATGATGCTCTGTCTTCTCATTCAGGGAAGTTGCATACCAAATGTGTTGCACACATATTACTGCTTGACTGACTGACTACCTGACTGGCTGACTACCTCACTACCTGACTGACTGCTTGGCTGTCAGCCTGACTGGAGGAGTCTTGTTGTGTCTTGGGCATGTGTGACATGGTGGGAGGATAGGGAGAATAATTAACAGACTTAATTGGTTGTGACAGTAACCTCAACTTAACGCAATGTCAACACTCACACAACCAAACTGAAAAAAAGAATTGTGAAACTTTTAAATAAAGATCATTTTTTCCATCCTACAGCAGACATTCTTTTAGATTGGATATAGTTACCCAGTAAGGTTGACCCAATTAAATGCAGAAACAAGGCACTATTTGACAATTTCACAGCATATAATATTGTGTATAGTCTACCACATAGGTCAGGACTATTTACTCCATGTACCATTTTTATTTTTTTTATTTTTTTCACCTTTATTTTACCAGGTAGGCTAGTTGAGAACACCTTTATTTAACCAGGTAGGCTAGTTGAGAACACCTTTATTTAACCAGGTAGGCTAGTTGAGAACACCTTTATTTAACCAGGTAGGCTAGTTGAGAACACCTTTATTTAACCAGGTAGGCTAGTTGAGAACACCTTTATTTAACCAGGTAGGCTAGTTGAGAACACCTTTATTTAACCAGGTAGGCTAGTTGAGAACAAGTTCTCATTTGCAACTGCGACCTGGCCAAGATAAAGCATAGCAGTGTGAGCATACAACAAAGAGTTACACATGGAGTAAACAATTAACAAGTCAATAACACAGTAGAAAACAAAGGGGGGGTCTATATACAATGTGTGCAAAAGGCATGAGGAGGTAGGCAAATAATTACAATTTTGCAGATTAACACTGGAGTGATAAATGATCAGATGGTCATGTACAGGTAGAGATATTGGTGTGCAGAAGAGCAGAAAAGTAAATAAATAAAAACAGTATGGGGATGAGGTAGGTGAAAAAGGGTGGGCTATTTACCAATAGACTATGTACAGCTGCAGCGATCGGTTAGCTGCTCAGATAGCTGATGTTTGAAGTTGGTGAGGGAGATAAAAGTCTCCAGCTTCAGCGATTTTTGCAATTCGTTCCAGTCACAGGCAGCAGAGTACTGGAACGAAAGGCGGCCAAATGAGGTGTTGGCTTTAGGGATGATCAGTGAGATACACCTGCTGGAGCGCGTGCTACGGATGGGTGTTGCCATCGTGACCAGTGAGCTGAGATAAGGCGGAGCTTTACCTAGCATAGACTTGTAGATGACCTGGACCATTGTTAGACCAGGGCTGATTTACTATAAATAATGTAGGATGGCTATAGGATGGCTATAGGAAGGCTATAGGATGGCTATAGGATGACCATAGGATGGCTATAGGATGACTATAGGATGACTATAGGATGGCTATAGGATGACTATAGGATGACTATAGGATGACCATAGGATGGCTATAGGATGGCTATAGGATGGCTATAGGATGACCATAGGATGGCTATAGGATGACTATAGGATGACTATAGGATGGCTATAGGATGACTATAGGATGACTATAGGATGACTATAGGATGGCTATAGGATGACTATAGGATGGCTATAGGGTGACTATAGGGTGGCTATAGGATGACTAAAGGATGACTATAGGATGGCTATAGGGTGACTATAGGGTGGCTGTAGGATGACTAAAGGATGACTATAGGATGGCTATAGGGTGACTATAGGGTGGCTGTAGGATGACTAAAGGATGACTATAAGATGGCTATAGGATGAGTGGTAAAATAGGTTTTTGATGTAGGGGGCAGAAAGTGCTCATGGAACACAAGACAAAAGGAGACCCACAGGAGACCCAGCATCCCTCTCACCAGGGAGGGGTTGTCATGGCCACAGGAAGGGGTCAGGAGGTTGCACATCAGGGGGTTCATGGGGCAGGGCAGGACAGGGGTGGGGCAGGGGGGATGGGAGCAACTTTGTGCCTGCTGTCTCACCCCTTTGTCCCTCATACCATCAGCGGGGGCTACGCCTGGCAACTGTCCTTGGCACTCTGCCAGCCCCCCTGCACACACGCACAACACACACGCATGCTCACAGACATGCACACACGTCACAGATTGCTCAGAGATGAGCAGACATATCTTACCAGGTGTGTTAAGCATTCTTAAGTATATTTGTGTGTTTGTGTTTTTGCGTAAGGAGAACTCCCATCATGTTCATGAATAGTAGAACTTACTAGTAGAAAGCACACCCTTATTCTGTAAATGTGTGTAAATGATCTTATTTACATGTGTCCTGTAGTAGTGGAAGCTCTACTCAGGATTTATTCTGCTACTCTTTTTTCAAATGTCTTTTTACTATTGTTTTATTTATTTACTTACCCACACACACACACACACACACACACACACACACACACACAAACACACACACCTCTTTTTCCCGCACCATTGGTTAGAGCCTGTAAGTAAGCATTTCACTGTTGTATTCGGCGCAAGTGACAAATAATCTTTGATTTGATTTGATTTGATCCCCGTCATTTGCGTGAAGAAAAGACGGATGAGAAGAGGAAGCAGATCAGGCTGCCTTTTGAGAATCCGTAGGTGAGCGAATAAACTCCCATTGCCATCAATTCTACTTGCTAAAATGCAATCATCGGAAAATAAAATGGATGACCTACGATTATCCTACCAACGGGACCTTAAGAACTGTAATGTCCTATGTTTCACCGAGTCATGTCTGAACGACGAAACGGACAATATAGAGCTGGAGGGATTTTCAATACACCGGCAGAACAGAGAAGCTACATCTGGTATGACGAGGGGTGGGGGTGTGTCTTTTTGTTAATAACAGCTGGTCCTTGATGTCTAATATTAAAGAAGTCTCAAGGTATTGCCTGCCTGAGGTAGAGCACCGAATGATAAGCTATAGACCACACTATCGACATTATTCATAGCCGTCTATTTACCACCACAGACCGATGCTGGCACTAAGAACGCACTCAACCAACTCTATAAGGCCATAAGCAAACACGAAAATGCTCATCCAGAAGCGGCGCTCCTACTGGCTGGGGACTTTAATGCAGGCAAACTCAAATTCCGACCTTAATTCTATCCTCCTGATTCTTGCTTACAAGCAAAAACTAAAGCAGGAAGTATCATTGACTCGCTCAATTCGTAAGTGGCCAGATGATGCGGATGCTACGCTACAGGACAGTTTTGCTAGCACAGACTGGAATATGTTCCAGGATTCATTCAATGGCATTGAGGAGTATACCACCTCAGTCATTGGCTTCATTGGTAAGTGCATCGATGACGTCGTCCCCACAGTGACCGTACGTACATATCCCAACCAGAAGCCATGGATTACAGGCAACATCCGCATTGAGCTAAAGGCTAGAGCTGCCGCTTTCAAGGAGCGGGACACTAATCGGGACGCCTATAAGACGAACCACCAAACAAGCAAAGTGTCAATACAGGAGTAAGATTGATTCCTACTACATCGGCTCTGACGCTCGTCGGATGTGGCAGGGCTTGAAAACCATGACAGACTACAAAGGGAAACCCAGACACGAGCTGCCCAGTGATGCGAGCCTACCAGATGAGCTAAATGTATTTTATGCTCACTTCAAGGCAAGCAACACTGAAGCATGCACGAGAGCACCAGCTGTTCTGGATGACTGTGTGATAATGCTCTCGGTAGCCGATGTGAGCAAGACCTTTAAACAGGTCAACATTCACAAAGCCACGGGACCAGATTATTTACCAGGACGTGTACTCAAAGCATACGCAGACCAACTGGCAAGTGTCTTCACTGACATTTTCAACCTCTCCCTGACTGAGTCTGTAATACCTACATGTTTCAAGCAGACCACCATAGTCCCTGTGCCCAAGGAAGTGAAGGTAACACACCTAAATGATTACCTCCCCATAGTACTCACGTCGGAAGCCGTCAAGTGCTTTGAAAGATCATGGCTCACATCAACAGCATCCTCCCAGATACCCTAGACCCACTTCAATTCTCATACCGCTCCAACAGATCCACAGATGACGCAATCTCAATCACACTCCACACTGCCCTTTCACACCTGGACAAAATAAACACCTATGTGAGAATGCTGTTCATTGACGACAGCTCAGCGTTCAACACCATAGTGCCCACGAAGCGTATCACTAAACTAAGGACCCTGGGACTAAACACCTCCCTCTGCAACTAGATCCTAGAGGCAACAACTTGTCTGCCACACTGATCCTCAACACTGGGGCCCCTCAGGGGTGTGTACTTAATCTCCTCCTGTACTCGACCACGACTGCATGGCCAAACACGACACCATCATTAAGTTTGCTGACGACACAACAGTGGTAACGATGAGACAGCCTGTAGGGAGGAGGTCAGAGAACTGGTAGTGTGGTGACAGGACAACAACCTCTCCCTCAATGTGAGCAAGACAAAGGAGCTGATCGTGGACTACAAGAAAAGGAACAGGAACCCATTAACATCAACGAGGCTGTATTGGAGTGGGTCCACATCCCCAACGATCTATCATGGTACAAACACACCAAGACAGTCGCGAAGAGGGCACGACAAAACCTTTTCCCCCTCAGGAGACTGACAGGATTTGTCAAAAAGTTCTTCAGCTGCACCATCGAGAGAATCCTGACTGGTTGCATCACCGCCTGGTATGGCAACCCCTTGACATCTGACCGTAAGGCGCTACAGAGGGTAGTGCGTACGGCCCAGTACATCACTGGGGCCAAGCATGCAATAATAGGTGGTGTAAGAGGAATGCCCATAAAATTGTAAGACTCCAGTCACCCAAGTCATAGACCGCACGGCAAGCACTAACGGAGCGCCAAATCTAGGACCAAAAGGCTCCTTAAAAACGTATAACCCAAAGCCATAAGACTGCTGAACAATTAATCAGCAGTCTAGCCCAGGGTAGCCTAGTGGTTAGAGCGTTGAACCGAAAGGTTGCAAGTTCGAATCCCCGAGCTGACAAGGTACAAATCTGTCGTTCTGCCCCTGAACAGGCAGTTAACCCACTGTTCCTAGGCCGTCATTGAAAATAAGAATTTGTTCTTAACTGACTTGCCTAGTTAAAT